>NW_009717527.1:45707-86400 GCF_000703405.1 Apaloderma vittatum | reverse complement strand
GAGCGTCGCGCTCGCCCTTCCTATCTCCTTAGCAACATCTGGAGGCTTCCTTAAGCCTAGCACATGAACTAAATTTTGTATCTGTGTATATGTATGTGCTCCGTATTCTTGACCTTGAGCTTTCACATGTGCAGCCATGTGAGGATACTGAAGTTAGGGTAGTCCTGGCAGACTGTACTGTTGGAAAAAGTCGTGAGTTTTTTGGATATGTGAAAGGCATATTGAGAGAAGCTATCAGTAGAATAGTTTTGATTATAGACAGTTATGAAATATGAGATCTGGTGAGAGTTCGTGAAGACATTTGAGGAGGAAACCTCTGCCTGTTCTTTCTGTGCTAATGAACTTACCCATCCCATGGCCCCTGCAAAGTTTATTTCTCAACTCTCATTGTCTTTCCATATTTTCACTTGCTTGTTAGATTGCTCTAGTTTCTTTTTTACCTCAGTTGCCTTTTGTACTATTTTCCTTGGTTTCCTCTCCCTGTATCTCCAGATGCCTTTAATGTTTACAAGCAATGCAGTAGTTTCTTGTCCACTAGCTCTGTCTTGGATCCATTTTGGTTAGACTTCTTGTCATGGGTTTGAGTCTGACAGGATTTTTGGAAAAGCAGGGAGTAGAGCTGTGCGGGAAGCTTTGAGTGCCCCCCCCCTGTCCCCGAGTAGGAGTGGGCCCTGCCTCTGGCCAGGGCTTAGGCCAATCAGTGCCTCTGCGATCAAGGTATTTAAGAGGCGACTTGTTGGTTTTTTGTTTTGTTTTGTTTTGTTTTGTCTCATTTTGAGCTGTCCTGTCTTTAATGTTGGAGAGTTTTTCTGTTGGAGGAGGGAGAGGTGAGAGGAGAACAAAGGAATGTAGCACTGAGAAGAAAGAGAGGGAGAAGAGTCCCAGAAGAGAAGGAGAGGGAAAAGGCTGCTGAAGCAAGACCTTTCTCTGAAGCCTGGTGGTGGCTAAGATGTCAGGAAGGTAATTGCCTGCCACTTGAGGGAATTGATGGTGACAAGAACATCCAGGATGTGGAGGTGCGGACAGAGCCCCATGCAAGAGGGGCTAGAGACCAAGCATCGGTGGAGGATGAGCCCAAAGAAATCTCTGGCCCCGATGGACTCACAAGGAGGAAGAGGATTTTCTCCCTTGGGGCAGACAACACGCAGCCGGGCAGACACCACGCAGCATCAAGGAGAGACTGCGAGGAGCCTCAAGGAGGAGCTGCCATGGACACTGAGTAATGGTCAGATGGACTGTAACCCCAGCCCTTGACCCCCTTGCACTGATGCGAGGGGAGCAGGTAGTTGAGAAGGTGGGGAGGAGTGGGTGGGCAAAGTGTAGTTAGGATCGGATCGCATTTATTGATGTATTCCTCTCACTGTCCGACCTTGTAAATGGTGGTGGTGAATTAAATCTATGTTTTTCTCCCCAAGTCGCTCTGGTTCTTTACCCATCATCTTAAATGGTATATTATTACCTTCCCTATCCTTAATCTTAACCCTTGAGCCTTTTTAGTTGAATTTTCTCCCTCCCTATCACTATGGAAATGGGGGTGGGGGAACAAGGGAGCTGGGTTTTTTGTCCCAGTTGGCTTGAACCACAATACTTTTCTAAGCTTATACTCTAAAAAACTTTTTACTGTGATTAATGGTCTCTCTCTGACGAAATTCAGTATCCTCATCTACATTAGTATCTTTGCACTTCAGACTAATAATTGTTCCTTCCTTTCTGACATGTAGTGATTTTGTTCTTGTTAGGTTTTCTCTGGTCTGTTTCATTTTTCTGAGGATAGGTGATTCTTGCAGCTTTGCATTGTTTCTAAGTATTTATTATATTTGTGGCCCAGAAAATATTTTACTGCTACTAAGTTGTCTTTTGTACTGTTCCACGTCTGAAATTCATTGAACTTGCTCACGGCCTTGTAGTCTAAATAAGGAATTCTACTCTGATTTTAAGTTGTAATCATTTTCAGCTATCTCCATTGTTCAGATTTTCAGTCTGAGGCCAGATGGATTATTTAATTTTTCCCTTTTCTGGATATCTCAAATCTAAACCATTTTCAAGCTCTGATTTTCTTTTTTTCAGTACTTCCAGAACTCATGGCTTTTTCTTCATCACAGGTGGGCCTGAAAAACAGATCTATATTCCTATGTCACTGCTATTTTAAAGGTTATCTTTTGGCTGTGAAACTCTGCTGTATAAGGTGCTCCTATAGAAGCCACAGAACAAATGAAAAACCAATCTTATCTTCTGTGGTTAAACTTAATACTGCTGGTTACTCTGGTTAATGCTCAAAATGCCATTTACTTGCTTATCAGATGTTCATATAATTATTCCTGTGTTGTTCTGCGTGCTAGTGGAACTATAACTTGACAGAGTGTTCCCATTAAAGTACTAGACATGTTTGCATTAATGTTCTCCTGAAGTGTTCAATTCTTTTGTGTGGTCTGTGGTGAACTGATCGCTCATATTTTGGTTTAATAGCCTTTCCTCCTGTTCTTGCTTGGCATTTTCTGGTGCTATTGACTTCTGCCAGCTGACTGACTTGATGTTTTAAGTACATGCCCAGGCTATGATTAGTATCGCTTCTGGAAAACCAGATGCATAAAAGCTATAGGGGTTTTCCTACAGAAACTTTGCCCACAGCAGGGACAGCTGCACCATATGCATTTGAGGATGGACACTGCTGCTCCTCTTCTCCCAGCCAAGAAGAAGGGAAGAAGCTGGAGGGAGAGTTAGTTTAGGGTATTGTCAGAAGCACAACCAAGTGAGATGAATTTAGGATGATAGTTGAGTGGTGGTAATTGTTTTGCGGCTTGTTCTTCTCCAGTGAGCTCTCTTTTCCCTTCTGACTGCGTAGTCTTTGTGTTTAACATATCACTTTAGCTTCCATGTTCGTTGGTCCTCCATCATATGAACACAGGAAAAAACCAAGCATCCATCTAACTAAAGCATGCAGAGCAATTTTTCATCTGGTGCACTTCCTTGTTGTTAATATTTCATCAATATTTCTAAAATTATGGTGAGTTTGCTGGGGCAACAAGAGGTATCTGCCAAAGGTTAATCCGCTGCTACTCTCCTTAATTTGGCTGGAGTGCACCAGTGAGATGGGATGAGTCCCTGTTGCACTTGGAATATCTCCAGTACTCCGGGGGCATGGTGGTGAAGGTGGCTGTTTCTGCACCACATTCAAGGGTAGTGATCTTAGATTTCTGGATTTGGTATTCTAGAATTGCTCTGACTACTCAGGAGCTGCAGCATTTTCAGCTTGACAACTTGTCAGTCACGGTGGTGGAAACTGCCTGCATACGAAAGCCTCAAAATGACTGTTGCTTGGCCAAAGGACAGTAACACAGCTGCTACTTTTAATGCATATCAAAGTGGGCCTGAATTATGTGATCTGATAAATACAGGCTTAATGTTAAAAAGTCATGGCATTCGAGTGCATTAACAATGGTAAGGGAGCAGTGGGGAGAATGAGTATGAAGTGTGACTTGGGTTGATATTGCGCTTTTATAGTGCATGATGCTCCGAAGGATTCTGTTGTCTAGGAAACAGGGTCTGTACTTCATTTCTTAAGAAAGATGGAACAGATGTTCTTATAAGAAGCAACCAATTATCACCAGTGAGAATATTGGCAGTATTTAGACTAATTGCTCTGTTGTTGCATACAGTCCAATTCATATGCTATGAATAGTAAAGAAAATTTAAAGGAAGGAGTCTTCCTTGCATGGATTTTCCTGAATGAGGTTTTAAAAAAATATTTGTGGTTTATAAAATAGCACTCATCAGTGTCTCTTTTCACTCTTCCATTTATCATTGTATTTTCTTCAATATCATTCAGTCTTTTTATTTGTAACATCTTTTTCATGCTTACTGAGTCCCATTGCTCCATCAAATTGGTGTCATATCACATTGATTTACTAATTTAAAATACCTAAAAAATCTGAAGGCAATTGTATAAAAGGATGCTTACAGTGGAGTAAGAGACTGAGGGGCTTTTCCCAGTTATGTAAATCTATTCTGAGATTTGATTTTTTTTTTTTTTTTTGGTGGCAAAATCTAGGCACAGCTACTTGGATAGGAACTGTGTCATGAAAAGCTGGAGCAAAAGGGAAGCCATATAAACATGTATATACATGAAACCATCCTGTAAGGAGCTTATATTGGGATGTTGCTTGTGCATGGTGGGGTAAGCAGGTGATGACAGTGGCAAAACAGAGGAGAGCTGAAGGGAATGGTGTGGAACAAGGAGTGCCTGAGAGCTCTCTCACTGCAGCACTCCTCAGCAATATGCCTTGTTTTTATGAAACATTGTGCTAATATAACTTCATGTATGAATTAAAATACTTATTTTGCTTATGGATATAGCTTTGTCTTTCTGGGAGATTATTGCAGTTTTTACAGGGTAGGGTATGCTCTTGTTTTGTATAAGAGATTTGAGGGGAGGTCTGTATGTAAATCTGTGTTTATACCTCGAGGATAAAGTCCAATGTTGGGTATTAAGTCAGGAGAGAGAACACTGGGACCAGGATCTCAGGGCACCATTCGTGGGTCCTCAGCAAACGTAAGCCATACCGTTATGCATTTAAACAAAACATGTGGCCACTTGCCTGAACTTTTCCATGCTTCTTGCCAAATATAAAAGGTCTATTCTACGTTTTTTAGGTAGCGCATTGCAAAAACATGTTTTCTGTCTTGACAATAATAGGATAAAGGAAGAATCCTTGACCTACTCTCTTTTATCAGCTCAAATAAAGGACATGCTGTTTTGATTTTTATCTAATGGTGGAAAATGCCATAATGAGTGGAAACAAAGTGCATGTTGCACTTCTTAGATTATTTGGCTGAGTTGTCCTATTGTACGGTAGTGACATGTTGATTGGGACAAAGTGTCTTATTACATTCAGTTATTTCAATAACCATTGTAAAATATTTGTGGTCTGAGTAGGAAGAAAATATTAGTTGTGTAGGGCTTTTTAATCCTTTTACTAGGCTATCCACATGTAACTTCTAATCTTTTGCTTGCTGTCCTTCCTCTGACTCTGGCTCTTGGCGCTCTTTCTGTGAACTCTTCTGCGTTCATCCTCTGTAATTTAATGCAGATGATGCATCTGGTCGCTGAGCTGTATGGATTAGCTTGTATTTGCCTCTTCAGTCAGGGGCAATACTACTTAAAAGTGTTGACGAGCAGAGCTGCCCTTTTGTTTTTCAAATGCTACTGTCTCCTAATTCCTATTCTAATTTTTTTCTGTCATATAGTTTCTTCTCTGTACAGTATCCTTCATATTCTGTTGCTCAGACTTCTGTATGATAATCATGTATGCAGGCATTTGTGACTTCTCATATCCTCGTGTTCCTGTTGGCTTTTCTTCTGTTGATACACTTTTTGATTCTCCTTGCATTTCCTTATTCTGTTACAGGGTCTGTCAGCAGCTGTACTTATTACTTTGCTGCTACTTCTCTATTCTAGAGTGCTTACAATAAAATCTTACAATAAGCCTCTGCAGATTCTTCACCTGCTATCATGAGAGTTTTCTCCATTTTTACAGTTTAATTGTATCACATATTACCAGTTCCCTCAAAATACTCTTTGAGCCCTCTTCTTCTTCTGCCTTCCCTTTTCACACAAATCTGACCGATTTTATTCCTGAAGGTCATGCTGAAAGGATTAAAGAATTTGACAGGTACTATATATTTTTCCATTTTCTACCTTTGGAAATAGAAGCTTCTTCCTTATGCCTCTTTTCTCTGCAGTAGTTCCACTCCCCTATGCCTAATTTTCTCTTCTCACTGGAAGTTCTGCTCACAACACAGACATTAGCCTGTCATCTTAAGTAATCTCACTATTTTTTAATGCTGAGAAAAGAAGAGGACGCTTTTGCCTGAGGGCTGGTGGGCCTCTGGACTTTGTGCCAAGGTTAGGAGGGATGTTTGCTGTGTTGGACACTTTCCAGTGTGTCTCACCCCTCTTGCCGTTGTCTTTATTTGCCATTTGCTTTTTCCTCCATTAGTCTTTTTGCCTTGGTCTTGTTTTTCCTACCTAGTTCATTGCTTTTTATACTCTTTGTCCCATTTCCTACTCCTTGCCTCACCAACACATTTTTTCTTTCCTCCTCAGCTTTGCCAGTGTCCTCTGCTTTGTTCTTCCCCTCTTCCCTTCTGTTTCCAAAACCAATCACATTCCTCACCACTGTGGTACTATTGTAGTCCCGCTAATCCTTCTCCCTTGGTCTGGTATTTTTTTCTAGTGTTTTTCTCCAAGGTCTTGTGTGTCTCCTCACTGCTGATTCCAGCTCTGCTGTCTCCCAGTCCCGCTGTTGCTGCGCAGAGCGGCTGCAGCCTGTGTCCCTCTCCTCTTGCTGACTGCCACGCTGGCTTCCTTCTCTGGCGTGGTTCTGACCGATTCCTCCTTCATCTTCTTCTTAGCTCTCTTCTTTCTGCAATGGGTTTCATGTCCCTTACCCCAGAAGTTGTCAGCCTTCTCCTCAGGGACTGAATTAAGCAGGAGAAAGATGGGGGAAACGTTGTCCTTTGTTTTGGTGCTAGAGCTGTCTCCAATGTGTGTCATTTGACAACTGTAGATGTCTCATAATTCCATTGCTACAGAGTCTGTGCAAATAATGTTGGGTGTTTTTCCCCCCCCCCCCCCCAAGGAAAAGTGAAGCGTCAGATGACAGTTTGATGATACGAAATTGCTTAGCCTAGTTTTGTTCCTTACCTGGGCAGAAGTGCAAAATATCACATAATACTGAGCAGTTTGTGTGATGGAATTATGTTTGCGTCTGTCAGCATCGAATTTTAATGTAGTGGAAATAGGAGCGAAACAACCTTAACCATTTACAGACAGAGGTTGAATGTTCATTACTCTGGTGCAGGTTGGTGGCAGGGGAAGAATCTTTGAATCTTCATCACTGTTCTTCTGGAAACAGCTCCAAGTTTAGGAGCAGTCAAAACGACAAATTCAGAGTCACTAGAATGACTTCAAAGTGAATTACTGAGATCAGGACCTGGGAGCAAACCAGACTTGGTCAACCTCGTAAATCCCTGGTTTGTTCAGATGTTGAGTGTATATGTGCCATCCTGATGCCTTTTCACCTCAGGAAAGGATACGATGGCGCTAGGAAAGATGAAGAGAAGGAGAGTCAAGAAATATGGTGATACAAAACTACTTTTGTATGAACAGAGGCAAAATAGATTGAGAATCTGTGGGTTGAAAGGGGGGAAAGCTGAAAGAAAAGATGCAGGAGGTCTAAAATCACAGACTCACATGGAAAAGCTAATTAAGGAATTACTACTCAGTGTTTATCAGAACAGAACTGGGGCAGCTGAAGAAAGATTGCCAGTCTTTCCCCAATTTTGAAACACAGCTCCCTGTGTTGTAGAGACCAGGGGTAGCAGTAAGTTGGAGTGTGGTTGGGTGCTAATTGAGCAAATGCACAAAACTGGAGAAGGGCTGTGGTTTAAACTGGTTCTCAAGTGCCTGATCTGGTGGCTTGCTGAAAGCTGACTGCTGAAAAAGGCTTGTATTGTCTATGCATGTTCTTTTCCTTGGCATTTGCCCCAGCTGCACCAGGATTAAGTTTGTAAGCAGGCTTGAAATGGATCTTGAATCTGAATCAAGTACAGCAGCTCTTACTTCTTTGAGTAGGAACATACATCTTTTGTCCTTAATGGTGTTCTTGTAAATGGCAAAATAGTTTATGTGAACAATGAGATGTTCACTAGTACTCAGACTGGTAAATCTCAGCCCAAACAATTAGGTTGGCATAGTTAAGAGCAATGAAGATGCAGGAGGCTTTCTGTAGTCTTGGGGCTTCTTAGCCGTGGGTGATGGCTTAATTGCGTGAGAAATTTTCTTGACTTTTGAATGATGTGTTTGTTTTTCTCCAGGCAGCCTGAAGTTGTTGTTCCAGAAGGAAGATGCACATAAATGAATTGTTGGCTGAGATTATAAAAATGTTATTTGCTACTGCTAATTGCATGTTTAATGAGATACACCAGATCTGGAAGGGTTCTGTTGTAGGTCTTGAGAGTGACTTCCAATTACTTGTGTCTGCGTGGTTTCTAGGACAGTATCTGCACTCAGTTCTCAGGAAGAAGGTCTGATGTGAATGTTTGTGGTATGTTGTTTTCAAGGCCACATGGCTTTTGCTGCCTTGGGCAAAAAGTCATTTCAGGACCCTTTTGCTTGAAGTAAAAGCTACTTTAGAGAAAGATTATATTCAGTGGAAGATTAAATGCAGAACGCCATGTGCCTAGGCTTTCATGGTGGTAAATATTAACCAGTTACTAGTTTCTTCATCTTTTTACCTACTGTTGTTTCAAAACCTTTCTTACAAAATGGATGTTGTTCCAAGTCCTTCGAGGTTGTTGTAAGAGCATATTTACTCTACATTGTTTATATTTTTACCTCTCTACTCACCACATTTTGTGAATCGCATTAAGCTACCTTTTGAGCCTTCCCAAATTATACTGGTCCTTATTGGGGGAAATACTGGTTTTGCTGCATTCATTGCCTTGTTAAAGAACTTTTCATATTTAATAGAAGAATGAGGAAATAGCAGGCTTTAGATTACAAACTGACTTTTTTTATCCAGTTGCAGTCTGATCCTGAGAGTATGAGAAGAATCTTGTTGTAGGCGTTTAATGACTTGGAAGACTGCCAATGAACATCTCGTTTTAGCTTGTTTCACACATTAGATTTGTCTAATGTGTGGTAGGAGGATTGTAGAAAATTTGGGTAAAAAGCTAAAACCTGTATGAGCAAAAGCAGAACAAATTTAATAGGTAATTACATTAATAAACACAAAGAACATTCTAGCCTTGTGCTTCCAAAGTGAAATGCTGAATTTATTGTAAATAACTGTCAACAGACTAATTACTTCTATAGTTCTTGAGTAAAATCTCTGAAAGAGTAATTTTCTTAAGAGAATCTTGCTCTGAAATGGTGTACCAGAAACCTGATTGTAAAACTACATGCAAAACTTTTGCTGTTTTGAACAGACCCAAGTTAATGACGTTAAGAACCAAAAAATGCTTACATTCTCTCTTACAGTCTGCAGGCATGTTTCTCATTTGGAGCATGATGTTAGTCTCAATTTATACTTGCAACTATAGGCTTGCCTATTAGCGTTTTTAACTGAAGGTGAGACATTAAAGCAGATCGGTTGAAGTGCATCAAACTTTAATGGATGCTTCATTCAGTACTAAAGCAGCTTTACGTTGATTTCCACAAGGAACAGAGGTTTAATGAGCTTAATATATTTTGAATTCATACCTCTGATTTGATTTAATTTTCCATTTAAAGAAGACTTGAACTAAAAATTATATATTCAAACTCCTGCCTCCCAGCCTGGAGTAGATAGAAAGAGTACATATAAAGTGTAATCATTAGTTTGTCTTTGTCTTTTTTTCATCCTCTCTCTTTTTTTTTTTCTCTAATTGTATGAAGGAAGATTTTTCTTTTAATCCTGAGAGCTAAAATGCATGCGGTTTATGTCACGTAGTACTGTCACTGAAAATTTAGTGCAATCTACAAGATTATAGTATTCCTCCCTGAAAAAATCTACTGTTTTTGTGACACAGCATTGTGGAAACAGGACCTAACAGAACTGTATCCAGACTAAAGGTTTCTGTTGTATTGCTGAATCAGCCATCAGTGTTTCGTCCAGGTCAGAGCATAGGCACTTGATTTCATTGCTTTTGAAGTTCTTGGAGCGTGGACTTTACGCTGGCTTTGGGCTGACTGCAGGGTAGAGTAGCTGATCCGTGATCTGGTATACAACCAGTGGATACAAAGTTAAGCCATCATTGTTTTTTTTTTTTTCATTTTGAATCACAGGAGAGCGTTGGATTGATACTTTGTATTACGAGTAGAGTGCCTTTTTAATATGCTAGTAGAAGTTCTAAATTATTGTCAGACTATTGCATAATTATAACAATTGATTTATATTCCCATATATCTTTGAAGAAATAATTGTATGCAAGTTGAGGACTCAGATATGACAATACTCAGCAGAAGCATATTCTTCGACCTTGAATAATACACCAGTTCTTCTCCAAAGCAGTGGTAGAGTTAAATTCTGGAGTTGCATTTTTAATGTTCAGCGTGCACACTTGAGAAGCTTTGTAAGATTGAAGTTACGCAATGTCTGCGAAGTTTCTCAGCTCTTTCCATGGCTGGGATCCCTTCCTTCAGGCTGCGGGGAGTCACTTCTATTTACTTGAACTTCTCAAGACTTATGTGGTTGAGCTGTGTCCTTTCAGACACTGTGCCCCTTCCACACAGCAGGTCAGAGCCGTGGAGAAGACTGAATTCAGGTTTACCGCTTGGTGGGAACTCTTTGGTTATTGAGCTGTCAGATGAAGAGATGATGCTGGCAGTCTCCGTGCCGAGTGGTTATGGAGCCAAATCTCTTCTACGTCATCTGAGAGAATGCCTCACCGACTGAGTTTTACAGATGGTTTTGGCAGAGATTTTAGATCTTGGGTATAGGTGTGAGAGGGGTATTGAGCAGCTCTGAGTTGACACGATGTTCTCTGGGTCTATACAGAAGCAAAGCCAGGAAATTTTCTTATCATATGATAGTTTGAGGATCCAAAACGGTGGCACAGAGCTGCACTTTCCTCTAAGTCCGATAGATGTATCTGCCAAGTTAGGTATGTGGTCATTATCACTAGAAGGGTACAAGAGTTTGTTGGATGGAAGATTTTTCAAGATCTAGATTTTATTTTCCTGTTTATTGTTAAAGAAAATGTATTATGTGTTGTGTAATTTGTAACGTATGTAGTGTGGAAAATAGAAGAATATCACAGAAATGAAAGTTTGGTATAAAAACACTAATAAATAAGTCAAGTAGAGGAGATTATAAGTAAACTTTAGGAATAAAGGGAAAAAATATGTTGTAAAAGTAGGCTCTGAGAATATACCCTATGGAAACTCTTTCCAGCGTAGCATTGCAATCACTGCTCAGTCCTTTGCATAGATTGGAAATTTATAACTTCTTGAGAGATGTGTCACTATTGTGCCATAATTAGTTATGTTAACGTTGGAAAAATGTCATTTTTTGGCCATTCTTTTGCTAAAACACTATTCCTTTTACTCTAGTTCATATAACATAAATATTTCCCAAGTCTCGTTGAGAGTAAAACCTGCTTAGAAAAATGGACAACTGATCAAAATTGGTGTCTGATCTTGTTAGTTGCCCTTCTACAAGGGTTTTGGAAAAACTCGGTTCCTGTCACTGTTTATTCTTTGTGAGATACAGTGCAAGAGCAAGGAGGTAACTGGTTGCCAGGACATGAGAAAAGCACAGAAATGTTAGAATAAGCACCACAAGAGAAAACTAGTTGAAGTTTAAAAACCCAGACTAAATGTGTGGGTTTGTGGAATTATATGATGCTACTTCTAAATTTTAAAGATAGATTAGCAAAGTGATGTGTAGTCCTCCCTGCCCCATTATAAAGACTATTCTAATATAGCTTTAGTTTGGTGGGAAATTTCTTTGTCTTTTTAGTACCAGAAGAAATTGCTAGTCATCTGAGAAATTAATTCAGCATATCTTACAGTCTTCAGAAATTACACGTTACATATTGCTTTTTAGCAGGTTACTTTCTACAGGTGTTTTCAATTTAGTTGTTGGTATTATCCAAGTGAATTCTTTTCTTTCACTGTAGGCCAAATAATGAGAAAAGTCTGTTGAGAGAGACAGGGCTCAAACTTATCTGCACATTTCAATTGGGAGGAGGAATGGATGTTATTAAATCTCTGTCAGACTTAGCAAATTTGAGTACACAGTTGCCTTTAAGATAGGAAAATGATATATTTTATATGTGCACTGGAACTAAGTTGATAATGTATGATGTGAACGTTGGCATTTCCTTATATAGTTGTATTAGAAATCAACAATTTTCTTGTCTTGGAAATAATTTTACAATAGTTCTTTCTTCTGTTCAGAAGTCTATGTCACGATATACCGTGTCAGTAGCTAAGAAATGGAAAAGTCATTATACTTGGTTATCTGTGTTCTTCAAGAAAAATGCTATAGTTAGTTTTCTTTTGCTAGGAACCTCAAAAATGAAAAAAGCAGTTACCATAGTTTCTATTCCCTTATTTTAGTTAAAATGTAATACTTATGAAAAGTCTTTTGCCAAGCTTTTGTTTCAGAATAATAATGTTATTTAGCAATGCCAGACCATTTTCAGCTCCTGAAATGAAAATATTTATAGAATAAATACTTTCTTAATCCTTGTCATAGGAGGAGGGTGCGGCAGCTTTTTGTCCTCTTCCTGCCCTGACATTTGGCAATTTATCAGCTAAAATCTGTTGAATGTCGTTTTATTTGGTTTTTAAGCCATATTTATCTTTCTCTTGTGGGAGTTTGGGAGCCCTCACAGTTTTGGGGTTGTATGCTTTAGATGGCACTGTGAAGACAGGAGAAGGTTGAAGGATGTGTAGGTCAGACTTGGAGGGGTGTTTCAACATGAAGGACTGCTTGGCATAAAACTGATGAAAGCTGGGTGCTTCTGTAGCAGAATTAGAGGGAAGCAAGGAGTCTGCTTGGACGTATGGTTTAAAATATTTTATCTTGTTAATTTTGATTTGGAGTGTGCCTTGTAAACTGAGGCAGCGCTCCTAATAGTTTGTGTTGGAATGGCTGGTGTTAATTTGGGGCATTTCAGTCTGCCTCCCCTGTGTGTCAACGGCTCTCCAAGCACAGGGCTTGACTAGACCAGTATAAAAATAACATGTTCTCTCTGAAGCAGAGCTTAAGCTCCCAGTTTAAAGGTCTGTGTTTCTTCTTAGATTTTTTTGATGGTTTTTGATTTCTTTCTGTTTTGGTATTGTTTTTTTAGGGGGGGGAGGGTTGGGTTGTTTGGGTTTTTTTTTGGCGTGTAAAGCATTTCACACTGTCTCCCACAGCATTCTGCTAGAGAAGGTGGAGGCTCATGGCTTAGACAGGTGTACTCTTTGCTGGATTAAAAACTGGCTGGATGGCTGAGCTCAGAGAGTGGTGGTGCGTGGAGATCAATCCAGTTGGTGGCCGGTCACAAGCAGTGTTCCCCAGGGCTTAGTGTTGGGGCTATTCATGTTTAATATCTTCATCGATGATCTGGATGAGGGAATTGAGTGCACACCTCACAGATGACACCAGATTCAGCATTACTGTTTGTCTGCTGGAGAGTAGGAAGGCTCTGCAGAGGAATCTGGACAGGCTGGGTCGATGGGCAAAGGCCAGTTGTATGAAGTTCAACAAGGCCAAGTGCCAGGTCTTGCACTTGGGTCACAGCAAACCCAATGTAACGCTACAGACTTGGGGCAGAGTGGCTGGGAGGCTGCCTGGTGGAAAAGGACCTGGGGTGTTGGTCAACAGCCAGCTAAGCAGGGGCCAGCAGTGTGCCCAGGTGGCCAAGAAGGCCAACAGCATCCTGACCTAGATCAGGAACAGTGTGGCCAGCAGGATGAGGGAAGTGATCATGGCGTTGACTTGGCACTGGTGAGGCTGCAGCTTGAGTGCTGTGTCCAGTTTTGGGCACCCCAGCAAAAGAAAGACATTGAAGTGCTGGGGCAGATCCAGAGAAGAGCAGTGAAGCTGATGAGTAGTCTAGAGACCAGGTCTTATGAAGAGTGGCTGAGGGAGCTGGGATAGTTTAATCTGGAAAAGAGAAGGCTGAGAGGAGACCTTATTGCTCTCTATAACTACCTGAAAGGAGATTGTAGTGAGGTGGAGGTTGGTCTCTTCTCTCAAGTTACTGATGATAGGAAATGGGCTCAAGCTTCACCAGGGAAGGTTTAGATTAGATATTAGGAAAAATTTTCTTTACTGAAAGAGTGGTGAGGCATTGGAGCAGGTTGCCCAGAGAGTGATGGAGTCACCAACCTTGGAGATGTTAAAAAAATGCATATATGTGGCACTTCAGGATGTGGTTTAGTGGTCATGATAGTGTTGAGTAGATGGTTTGACTAGATGATCTTAGAGATTTTTTCCAACCTTAATGATTCTGTAATTCTGTCTGTGCTCGGTTTGAAGCTATTACCAGGTAAAGAATTTTTTTTTTTTTTTTTTTAGTTTGTTTTCACTTCATTTATGCAGTAACTCTGTAACTGGAATTTCTTCAGCTAGAAAAGGGAGTCCAAACTGGAGAACCCCAGACTCAGGGATCAACTGGATCACTAAATGTTGTGGTTTGAGCTGGCTACCTGGGCTGGCAACAAAAAAACCATGCAGCCACTTGCTTACTCTTCCCCTCAGGGGAGTGAGGACTGAGAAAATTCGACAAAAAGGCTCAAGGATTGAGATTAGGACAGGGAGGGTTCACTCAGCACTTGTGATCATGGTCAAAAGCCAGAGCTGACTTGGGGAGAACACATAAATTTAATTTGCCACCACTAGTTTACTACATCAGAGTAGGATAGTGAGAGAAAATAAATACAACCTGATTTAGATATACTTCCCGCACACCCCTCCAATATTCCCAGCTACCTCCTCCCCTCCTCCATGCAAGGGAGAGCTGGGAATGGGGGGTGTGGTCTATCTGGCCATTACTCGCTGTCCACCGCAATCCTTCCTCCTCAGGAAGGGGGCTCCTCGAAGTCTTCCCCTGGTGCCACATGGTGTCCATCTCACGGGTGGCAACCCTCCCTCCATATGAGTCTTTCCCACCAGTGTGGGACCAGGCTCAGAGTCACGGGTCACTTTGGGCATGTCATCTGCTCCTGCGTGATCTTTCTCCCCCTCGTCATGGAGTCTTCCATCTGCTTCTGCATCTGGGATGTTTCGCTGCCTTCGTTCCCCTCGGTTCGCAGACAGTCATCATCCTGCCACTATCTCAGCACAGGAATCAGGGAAAAATCTCAGCTCCCGCACACTTCCTCCCTCTTTTGTCCTCACTGACCACATATTTTGCTCTGCTCTCACCTCCCTCTCCTCCCAACAGAAAAACTCCCGAACACAAAAGACAGGACACAGAGGCAAAGACGGAGAGTGGCCCAGCAGGTTTCCCCTCTTAAATACACTGATGGCAGAGGCTCATGCTTGGCCTGGCTTTGGCCAGAGCTGGTTCTGACTTTTACCTGAGGCTGGGGGAGGCTCTGGAAGTTTTGCAAGGAGCCGTCCTCACAGTTCCCCCCTCCACTGCTAAAATCCCTGCCAGACATAAACCCAGGACACTAAACAAAGCTGAATTTTGAGTAGTTGTGGGGGTTTTTTTTAATGTGGTATGCTATTTCAATTCCCTTCTTTTCTTCTTCCTGGTAACTTTGAGACCTGTAGCACAGTTAGCAAAGGATTATTCTTACAAGTTTAAGAAAATTAATAGCTGCCTGATTTTATTTTCTATTTCAAGAGGCCTGTATGTACCTCCCTGAGGGAAAAGCTGCAGCATGAGCTCGATATGATAATAGGCATCAGAGGGTCTATGTGGAAGGAATAATAATAACATTTAGGAGAGGATCTAGTCTTGATTAATAACATCTAAATAAGCCGGAATTTTTAAAGAGCTTCTAAAGGAGTAAAATGATGATCTTTAGGTTCCTTTGAAAACTCCAGCTTCAGTTTACGACGAGCTTCAGTGACCCTAGAGGCTTTGAATATATTCCTCACACAAGAGGTGGCTTGAAAATGCTCCACTGTACAATTGCTTTTATGAGCAATTAGACTCATGCTTTGGTCTTTCCTATGACTTCTCGTGATCCACATCTCGGCCTGTTAAATGTTTTGATTCTAACCTTGACAATGGATAAATGCATTACAGAGTTCATTTCCAAATGAATTTGACTACATAGATCAAAAGACTGTAATAAACTATGTGAAAGATAGGAACACCTCTTAGATGAGGTTGGATTCAGAATAAATTCCTGAAGAAGATTTTGGGGTTTGCCATCTCTGACACAGAATTATGTGCTTACTGCAAGATTTACTAGTGTAAGTAGTGAAAATGGTATTTGTCTTTTTGTTTTCCCTAATTTTTCTTGGGTTTCCTTCACGGTGAGGTACGAATTTCTGTCCTCACCCTGATTTTGTAGGTGGTAGAAAACGTTATTCATCCTACAGTGGAAAACCTTTCTGTGCAAGAGTTATTTCTTTGAGGAATGTACTGTCTTAGTACTTCAAAATATGTTCAACACCTTTGCGATTGATCATGCTGTTTACATTTGTAACAGCATAACGCTCTTCTTTCCGTCTCACAGAAGTTGTCTTTTTCTTTGGGAGTGAAAAAGACAGACCTTTCTATACCTCAAAAGAGCAAGAGACTTCCTATTTACTAGTCTACTTCACACAAAAATTACTTGCATTATATGGTGATAGACTATTTGTAGGGTAAGTTTAAAGAGGTTAAACCAAAATACTGCAGGAGCTGGCTGCCAGTCAGTACATGCATCTCTCTTCATCTGTTGGAGACGATCCATGAAACTTCACCAAACCCACCTTTCATGAAGGCTTCTATAAAAGCACATACTGCATAGTGCATCACAGAATCTAGTGGCTGACTGTTTTATCAAATGGAATTCATCAGTTCCTCAGGTAATTTTTTTTTTCCCAATGATGATCAAGCTGCAAGTGAGATATGTTGATTTCCCTGCTGTTGACAAGCTATTCCTGAACTTTTCTGTGCAAGAGATACCATCTTCCAGGGTAAATTTTTTTTTCTTATCATCTGTATCTGTTGATCCATGAATGTCATTTAACATAATTATGTCTTTCATCTTTGGTGCTCAGCCTGTGTATTTTAGTGGATATCAATCTTATTTCCTTTCAATATTTGATGACTTACAGTAATTGGGCAAGGTATTTCTTCCTTCTTGAAAGATAGTTTGCTCCTTTGGTCACCATTTGCCTCTTTTAGTGTGAGTACCTCTTCTAGTGTGTGTCGAAGGGGAAGTGTTTGAGCACAGGCAGAGGAAACTCCATATAGTATTATAAAAATATGTCACAGAACCCTTTATGTATTGCTCTCAATAAAACCCTTTCTCTCCTATAAATACCTCAACTAGTATATCTGATATCTTGGGTTTTTATAGTACTCCAGTTCTAACTTTTAGTCACTTGTACCTGATGACTTCTTAGCCTATAGCAGAAATTCTTTGTTAGTATCTTAAGTGGATGAATTCAGATTTTTTGCTGTTAATTTCATCCCATTTCTGTACCCTTTGTTTACTCAGTCATAAAATAAAATATTGTCAAGGATGATGTGTTTATAACACTCCTTTTCTTCATTGGGAATGCTACCTTTATTTGGTCAGATAAATTCATTCACACAATTTTGGTGCTAAAATGTGTTTTATAATAATCACAATACCTATTCTTTGTAACTCTCCAGATAGTTAATATACAGAACTACTTTACCTTGAAATGGTTTCCATCATCAGCTGCCTTTTTAGGTAGTTTCTTTCTCACCTCAAACTTCTTCCAGTTGTCATCTTTTCCATCTGACGAAGTACTTAACGCTATTATAAAGGTGAAAATTTGAACACTGATCTTCTGTTTGTGTAGAAAATCAGTTATCAGAGGAGAAAATCAGGATAGTTTGTTTTGCTTTGTATCAACAGGTCTGCAAACACCTTGTGTCCTTTCTCTGTCTCCTTTATAAATGTATCTGAAATATTTGCTAATTATATGATGGCGCCTCTGAGTTCTGCTTGTGTCTGACTTGTGCTAGTTTTCACTTTGTTAAACGTGAGGCCCATTACGTGTGTATTCGTTCTTTCCATGATCATTGTTGTAGCTGTCATTAAAATCTGAGGTAAACTATTTTAGATTTTTATTTTTGTCTTTAAATTATACAATATCTTGCTTCTACTTTCTTACTCTTGTACTTGGGCACTGTCACATGCTCCTTCTCTGGCTAGACAATCTTTACTGTTTATTTTGACTTCCCATGCAAAGTCTAACTGAGCTTCACTGCTGACACTTTACATTTCCAACACTTCAAGCTTCTGTAGCAATTCTGTCGGCAAATTAACTTTTTCTCAGGCATCAGAGACTTTCTCATCCAACCTCCAACCCTCCCCTGCTATAAGAGATGTTCACTTGTGTGGGAAATGCTCAATGTCCCTCATGAGAGATCTGATCACTCATCAGAAGTTACTAGCAATTCTGCATAGAGTGTGCAGCTGCTTGGAATCCTACAAGCTGTTTCATGCTACTCAGGCTATCCAAATGCAGAGCATTTTAAAATTTGAGACTGTAGCATCACCTAAGAACTGTTATAAGCAAAGATGCTTGACCGGAAGAGTAATGAGGAGAAAAAAAAAGAAGAGAATCTGCTATGTTTACAAGAAAGCCATTATATAGGACAAAGTTGCACAGAGGTTGACAATTCAGAATGATGTCTGTCTCAATGAATTTCTGCCTCAGCTGCTTTGTATCCTGTTACCAATGAAGAAATGTAGTTAACTCACCTGAGACAGGGTTTTATTACCATTTTACTGCAAGTTGGCTGTGATGGAACTTAGATTTTAGAGGAGCAATAAGCTAAAATACTATTAAAATATGATTCTGTAATCATTCAGTAATAAATTCTATCAGTTGCACATCCTTTTTATGTTCACTTTGTTTTGTAGTAATATGTCAGATACACTGGAATCTCTCCATTACTAGGACCGTATATTAATTTCTTTTTTCTAACTTTAGGCTTGAATTAACCAAGCCTTCAAACTGATTTACTTCCGCACAAGACCTAAGAAAAATAGTGTTGGTATTATGTTTCATTTATACAGTTTGTGTGTTTAAAATTTGTGTGGCTACCTGTGGTGTGGTAAAGCTGCTGACAGTGAGTTACTGTGTCTCTGAAGTTGCCCTTGGGATTCTAGGTATGGCATTTGTGAAGTGTGTTCGTGGTGATAAACAGACATACAACCGTTTGTCAAAAGATTTAACTGTTAGGTATGTGTGGCATGTGACAACTAATAGAGGGAGTAGTGGAAGGATGAAACTGGAAGGTGAGCCATTAGACTAAGCAGAAGTCTTACCTAACTAGTCTTAAGACATTCTTCTTCAAGCAAAAGTGGCAAGATAAGATTCCAGATTAGGGTTAGCTGAAAAACTAGATGCTACCTTGGTGTACTTTAAAGTAGTATATAATTTTGAAGCTATTTAGATAAAAATTACTGATAATGCAGTCAGGTAGTTGGTGTAGAATTCAAATATCAACAGAATAAGAGTCATTAGGGTAGGTGGTTTATACAACTGTGATGTAAGTAGCTTTAAATACATCCTTGTATTTTCACATTACTGGCTTACGCCTGTCTGCTTTAGTGAAAATATTGTTTCTCTGAAAGTGTCTGATTTCTTTTTAGCTAAACCTTAGATCAATACTTGTCTTCAAAATGCTTGTCTTAAATTTGCTGTCTTTTGATTTCCATGGCTGTGTATTTGATTCTACCCTATATTCCTTTCTGATCCCATCTTTTCGGTGCTTTTTGAACAACTCCCCTCATCTCCACACTTCGGAATGTCCTCATGAGTAACATCAGTTCGGTTCCCATGGTCACACTCTCTTCTGCTGTAGCAGTCTGTGTTTAGACAATAAATTTGACCAACATTTCTGTTCATGGCTCGTGCTAGACGCTCGTACCCTAAGCTGTAGTTTTGGATCGCATCTTGGTGGTGGCCGGCACCGCTGCAAGCCCAGGGTAGCTGGAGCAGAGCTCCTGTTCCTGGCCCTGTGCCTTGGGCTCTAGAGCCGAGGTTTCCTCAGTCCAGCTCCAACTGTTGCAGCACCCGTGGTCTCAGCAGCCAGAACGTAACCTTTTAAACCCTTCTGGTTTGGATACGCAGCTTTCTATTTCACAGCCTCCTGTTCTGGCTCAGCAGTGAAAGAATAAGGTATAAAGGTCTGTTTTGCTAGAACTACTAAAGCACTTCCAAAATTATTGTCCATGGTAAATGCTGATAAAGCATTCACTTTAAATAGATGTGAATAACATAAAATTTAAGTTCCCTTCCTCCTTACATAACAAGTTTGTTCATCTGTTGGAGTACAGAATCAAAAACAAAGCTGATTTCAATATTCTTAATAATAACTTACCGGTATTTTCTGTTACACACTGTTAGATGAAACAAGATAATTTGACGAGTTTTCAGTCTAGTTTTTAGTATTGATCAGTGTCTAAATAAGTACAGAATGAATTCAAGTGGGAGAACAAATCCATAAGTGTTGTGTATACATTATGAATATCCTCTCAGATATAACTATTAGACAAGATATACTTTGGTAACCATTTATGTCTCTGAAATGTTTTGCTTTGTAACTACTCCTCTTGCGAGAAAATATCCATTATTATTTATAAAGCTGCCAAAGCCCCTGTGATTAAAGTATCAGGAACATCTCAGCATCTTCTAGATGCTTCTAGACTGCAACTTTAAAAATAACCTTACCACTTTTAACATGTTTATTTATAATATGGTTTAGAGAAATTGCTGGCTTTTCAGGGCAAAGCAGACTTGAGAAGCAGGCGGGTAGAGAGTGCATCTGGAACCTGTGTAGACAGACTTTATTGCTCTGGTGGGAGCTCTTCCCATCGGTGGCTGCATCTACAACCAGTCATCCAGTAGCTGGAAATGACAGCGTCAGAACTCGGCAGAGACTGGCCTTAGAGTGTTCGGTTCCTCAGCTTCAGGCCAGGCACAGACATTTTCTGTTAGAAACTCAAGACGTGTGGTAGAAAACTAAAGTAATATTTCTTTCTCATGTTCTCATGGTTTTTTACAAAACTCAGTGTTTAAGATCAAACCAGTAACAGTTTGATTCCTTCAAGTGAAAATTGCTGGGTTTGGATAAGGATGCTTGTTGTGTCATCTAAGTTGAATGATAAGAGGACAATGGGGCCTCAGAAATAACTTAGTCATTGGAAGTTAGTTTATGTCCTTTCAGATAAGAAATTTGCCTTTTTAATATGAAAATATCCATTTTAGTAACTTGTATGAAAATGAGGTTTCAAGTTTCATTTATTAATTAGGCTGTTCTGATGGATGGTGACTGCTGCTGTGTACAGTTTTGCTGTGTGGATTGGCATGAGCAGAGGTGTTGGAGAGCTGCGGAATATACACTTTCTTATCTCATATAGCACCTTTCAGTTAATGTACAGCACTTTAGGCAATCTTTCTGTTCTTATTCTCTACATAATATTTCTCTTAGCTTGGTTTTTGTATGCTAGCATTTGATACGGAACTATATTCTCTTTCACTGTTTCTAACTGCAAAGTTTTAGTTGTTTTGAGAGAATGCTTTAATTTTTTTTTTTTTAAAACGAGTTTGGAATTGATTTATATTGCTGTTGCTGCCAATGGTATCTTTATGAAAAATCTAATAGGAATTAAAAAAAGTGCCTACTGTAGTGGGTTTTTTCTCCCCCGAGTTTAAAAATTACCCTAAAATGAAAATAACTCTTTATTTAAAAAAGAAAAAAGGTGGAGTCGTTATATCTTCCCTACTGGAAAACAGTTTTTAATATTACTAAAGACAACGTATATAACAACATCTCTTGATGTATGTCGAAGGGACAATTTTAATCTCTTGGGTTTTGTTAGTTTATAATTCCGCAAGCTGCTGCTATTTCTTAAGTGACAAAATGATGCTTACTGTGTCTCCTAAGTGATACTTGGGCATGACTATCAATCAGTTCATTAGGAACAAATTTCCTTCTTTTACAGCTAGAAATGCTTTGTGTTAGGGAGAGAAAGAAACAAAAAGAAGAAAATACTTCCTGCATAACAGAAAAAAATACTTAAATGATTTCATTTGCTGGAAAATTGGAATAAATTTAAGCAGCTGTAATATTCTTTAGAAGATGCCTTTACCTGAAAGAGAGCTGTATAGCCAAAGGATAATATAATTTAAAAAATTCCTTGCTTTTTCCCTAAAATAAACATCTCGAGTCTTTTTCCATAAGGTGAAAAAAGGGAGGATTCATTTCTCTCAAATGTGCCTCAGAACCTACTCCATTTACTACTTTGCCGTTATAAATTGATTCTTGGCAATTTATATACTAGTGCTACAGATGCAAGCAATTTTCAGATAAAACAGAAGTGATCAATCATTCTTGTGATTGCAGTATGGAAGGGGAAAAAAAAAAAGGGATTCCATGAAAATGATATTTTTGGGAGTACTGCTTCCCAACTCCTCCCGAGACTGATTTAATCTGGCAGAAGGATGACTTCAGCAGCGGTGCCTGCTTTAATGTGCTCACTAATTAGTCATGATACCTAGTTTTCTTTCTCGCAAGCCATAAATAAACTTGAGTTTATTTCTGGATTACAGGATTGTAATTGAAACAACCGTTAGAAAAGTGATTTTGACAAACTTTTCTTTGAAAACACCCTTGTGTTCTGAGAACAACAACCGTATGGACTTCGAGGCAAGTGAGAGCAGGGTTCCAGTGCAAAAGAAAATTTTTGGTAATACAGTAATTATGTGATGATCAACAACTGTTGTCTACAGAGAGAACTGGACCAGCTTTGTTCTGGCATCCTCAAATCCTCATGTTCACCCTTGATAAGAAGACAGTTAGGTTTGTGTGTGATAACATCATCTGTTTTAAGATACAATCTGAGGACTAGTGAGGTGAATAGGCGGGATGAGCAGCTGTGTGCTGAGCCTGGGACAGAGAAAGGTGGTGGGCAGCTCCGCTGGCGGAACAGCAACCAATGCCTTGGAGGCGACATACCCCTATTTAGACATTTTGAAGATAATATGCTGAATCAGCGGCATCTTCTCTTAGAAGCGTAGAATCATTAAGGTCGGAAAAGACCTCTAAGATCCATGTAGTTGAAATATCTACCCAGCACTACCATGACCAGTAAAACATATCCGCAAGTACCGCATCTATGTATTTTTTGAACACCTCCAGGGATGACTCAGGGTGACTGCTGGGCAGCCTATTCCAATGCCTCACCACTGTTTCGGTAAAGAAAATTTTTCTAATACTTAGTCTAAACCTTTTCCTAGTGCAACTTGAGGCCATCTAGGTTTACTTCTTTGCTCTTTGTGCTGACCTGTTTTGTTGTCTTTGCTTTTCTTAACAAGCACAGAAGTAACAAGAGCTTCCCTCTTTCTCTGCAGCTTTTACGAGAATTGAAGCACCCCAACGTGATTGCATTGCAGAAGGTTTTCCTTTCTCACAGTGACAGAAAGGTTTGGCTGCTGTTTGATTATGCTGAACATGATTTGTGGGTAAGTACAGATTTCCCTGAGTGTTTGAGATAGTGTAATACGAGCTTGTTCAACCTGACATGTATGGCATACGTTCACAGAGTGCAGAGATGCATAAATTGCTTACTCTGTAATTAAGGATGTCACTGACAGCCTATTCTTTGTACACTTTAAAACCTGCAAAAGGCTATGTAGAATTTCTTTAAGTCAGATTTTATTTGAAACAAGTTTTCCTATGAGCTTGAATAAAGAAAGCATTCCTAAATTGACAGTTTCTAAGATAGTTTGGAAATGTCTTTAATATTTTTATTTTTCTGTTGTTTTACACACACAAAAGAAGGGGGGAGAAAAATAGAGAGGGACTGCTTTACTGAGTGACTGAGACAGTGAAAGTGACCAACATTCAATCATTAATTCTAAACAGTGAATTTGTGACAGTATGAGTGGAAAGAAAATAAGAAGAGTAAGTAAGCACTGCTGATTGAGCCTACTGATAGATTGTCACTGTGTGGAAGAGGAATAGAGACTTAGATGTCTATTATGAAGTTTCAAGCAAAATATGATATGATTTGACTTAATCTGATGTAGAGGTGGACATCAATGCCATCATGAGTTGAACTCAAGCTCCACCGCTGTTGATGTGTGTTGCTTGGACCTGCATTTGCGTTTAAACTCAAAAGATAACAAACACGTACTGAGAATAATCAATATGTTTAATTCTTTGAAAATACTGGTAAGGAGAGAAAGTAGCAATAATAATTCTAATATTACTTTTTAAGGCCTTAGTAATATAGAAGTTGCTATTATTAATGTTAGTGACAAATTGCTCATTTGTTTTTTGTTTTTTTTTTTTACTTAACTCTCAAGAACTAATGAATATATACTAGTAAATCACACAAAATTGTTACTTGGAAGGAAGGTAAACTTAGACTATGCAAAAAGATACTTCTAGCTCAGAGCAAGTGAAGTCATGGTATTTCATTCCCCTTCATATGCTTAAAAAGATTTAATTTGATTTCTTCTATGTTATAGCAGCTCTAAAAAGCTTTCTTCATCAAACTTCCATGTGCACTGAGAGTTTGTGTATTTCTCACAACTGGTGAGAGTGATGATGAATAGGAATGCAACAGCTAAAACCCTGTACTGACAGAGTTTATTTGTGCGTGGAAAGAGTTAGTTTTACTTGTTTTATAGAACAACCACAACAAACACATTTTAGAGCTACATTGAATGGCACTTTTAAAACACCTTTTTTCTAACCTTTTTCATGTAAATTTACTTTGAGCATGTGGTGTTCACAGTACTTGGTGATTTTTCACATGATTTAACAATTTTAGATAAGGAATCACTGCAGTCTAATGTTCACACTCCGTACATCTGGCTGGATTTCAGTCATAATCTCAGTAAAGTAAATTCTTGTCTGTTATTTGAGACTGAAATGTTTGTTACACTAGTTATTTGATGTGAACTGGTCTCCTACTTCCTAACTCTTTTTTTTTTTTTTTTTTTTTTTTCCCCTATGGAACGTGCTACACAAATCATTTCTCATTTCCTGTATGATTGCCCATGTTTTCTTGCTTCTTAAGCCTTTGGCAGGAATTCTTTTCCCTCCCTTGCATACAGTTAGCCATGTTCAAGGCACTCTTGGTTCTTGCTTAACCTTGGTCCTCATTTCCTTTACTGTCAGCCCTTCCCAAGCATCGCTCTTAAATCCCCTTTTGTCTCTTTTGCTCACTCCCAACTTTGTGTCTTTTTCCACGCTGCCTCCTACACATGGAACAGCCTCCCAATTAACGTACGTAACGATCCTTCGCTATCCTCCTTCAAAAACCTCCTGAAAATCCACTTATTTTGTAACGCATTTCAGTAATAACAACCACTTGTCATTCTGTCTGTGTCGTGTTGTGTTTTGCATTTCCTGTGCTTTACAGCTTGTGCCCTTCCAGCTTTTTGGGGTAGAACTTGTAGCAGGAGATTTGCACATTTTGTTATTGCTTAGCACCACGTGCTCTCCAGCACTACATAAAACCAGAATAAGGCTATTCACTGTGGGTATCAGTTTGAAAGGATTTACACTCGGAAATCATAGATGTGCTGTCACTACAGAGAAGTAGATCCCCAGAGACCAACAGTTTAAATGTAGGTAGCTTAGAGTTACTTGCCAAAATGTATCTGTGAGTGTGGGAATCATCCTTCTGTTCAAAGCTGCTCAGCTTTAGTAATTCCTATTGGCTTCAGTGAGAAGAGTGAATGCTCATTACTTATAAACATCAGATAATTAAAATTGTTACATTTTTCGGCTTCTGTACTGGAAACATTTGGCAAGAGATGAATTAACTATATTAGATGCTATCTTATTCTGTGTATTTTCTAATACGGAAAAAAAAGTTGAAAAAAGTTGTGCTGTTCTAATGAGGAAAAGTGATGATGCCAATTAAGCTTATTAAAAAGTTCTTTTATAGTGAGCAAGACTTTTTTTTCCTTTTTTTAACTTTGCCTTTAATTCCCAAGGATTAGACTGCTCGAATCTAAAATTTGAGAATAGATAGCAGCATACTTTATAATTTACTCTAGCCTCTGTTGATATCATTATCAAGGGATGAAGAAAGCTGTGCTAATCTGTGCTAATTTTTGGCAGGTGTTGGTGAAGATTTAATATGTTGTCCTTGCCTACAAATAGATTCACTGTTTAATAACTAAGCCTATCAAAGATTTTTTTTCTTCGAGTTACATTGCACAAAAGCTGTTAATGAGATTACAATAAAGAATATCTAAGAATATAGGAATTCTTTGGACCAATTGATTTAGAATTCTTGCTTGCTTTAATTACAAGAATTCATAGTGTAATCCACAAATTATTTCCGTATGATTCTTCTTGGCTATTAGTCTCTGTCAACTGGTAAAGCTCTTAGTCTGCTGGATGTGCCACATATGTTAATTTATAGTATATTGTCTGCACTGTCCTCACTGTTTATATATGCTCATGCCATGAAGTAAATGCAAAATTCCTTAGCTCAGTGTGAAAAGAGCATCTGATACAAGGTTAAAAATGTGTATATCCACAGATGGCATTGAGTATCTCATACCTTCTAGGCCACATCCTTTCTTAATTCCTGGCAACTTGCCTCAGTCCTACATCTTGATATTCTAGTCGTCTGAAACTTTCAGCTTCAGGTGTTTGTAGCCACAGAACCAACCGTTTCCAATTCCTTTGCTTGTGAGGGAAAATCCTCTTGGATGCTTTCAATCCAAATTGTATGCAGGTTTTCTGCCTTGATTAATTTATGTTGAGATGAACTGAATGTAACTCACTTAACACGTGACTGGGTTAACCTTAAATTCAGAAGTGAAATTGATACTATTTTTAAATTACCTTTCCAGTACACAGTTAGAACTTCATAGTCTTACAAAACTATGCATGGGTGAAATCCTTCCAAGAAAAAGTGTAATCCCTTCAACTGATAAGTGTATTTTTCTGCTATATTCATCTTTGACCTTAAAAAAAAAAAAAAGGTTGTTTTAAATGCATAAATGTTCTTGCTAGTTTATCACTAAGGAAAACTTATTTTCCTGTTCTACTTTCATGTTAGTGTTATGTGTACACTGCTGCCACGAGCGTCCTATGTAAAGGAAGACATTATGCAGATTTATATTAAATACATTAAATGCGTGATCATTACTTTATTGGACTTTGTAAAAAGTTTGATACAAATGAGATCTGCTCTGCATGTGAGTTCTGTTTGCTCTCAGTGTAGTTACTTTTACCTGCTGAAGAGGTTCTAATACTTAGAGCTTTTCTTTTGTTCCCAGCTACTCTCCTATACTTTTACAGCATTAGATTTTTAGTATTGGAAATATTTTCTAAAGCACGTGATTTTGGTTTTAATAGGATATAAGATTTGTTGAAGCAGAAGGGAATGGGCTGGCATAGATTTTGATTTGCTTTAGAGTTACGGTTTTTATCATCATCCATTGTTACAGAAAGCCTTTATGGCGTAATTTATCCCTTCCAAATATGTTGGGTGGGGTCTTGCTGACTCTAAAGCAATGGTTGGATTTCTTGCAGAGAGCAATACTATTCTGTGTTGATCGCTGTCTGGTCTGAGAATGCACTTGTCACTCAAAAAACTTGCTTTTTTTGACAGAGTTGTAGGGATTTAAGGTTAGTTTACGTGGGTTCATCTTCAAGAACTGGGGGAAACAACAGGTAGGAACAGACCACAACAGCAGAGGTGAGGGTGCAAAAGCATAAGGTATATGAAGAATTAATATGAACAGAGTTGTGTGAGTACTGGGTGTTTCAGGTGAATGTACTGAAAGGGCAGCATATAGAGTTATTTTGACATATTTAGGTCTGAAAGATATAATAGACCTAAAAAGACCCCAGCAGAACCTGGGAAAATTATAGTTTGTCTGCTCTGTGTTTCAAAGCCTGGGTATTTAAGCAAGTTGGCATTAACAAATGTTAGTTATCATTAAAACTCCTTTCACTGTTACTTAAAATGTTGACCTCTGGTCAATTGGAAGTGTGTTTTTCATTAGCCAGTTTGGTTAATGAAATTCTAAAGAAGATACTTGATGATGACTGTGTACTAGCATCATTTAGAGGGAGCGTGTTGAGGTATATTTCCCCCCCCTCCCCCTTTTGAAGGGCTGTTAATACAGCGATCAACACATGCTTTCAAAATTGGAAACTTTAGTGATTGCTTTAGAAATACTTTTACCCACTTTTGTTTTGATTTTACTTTACTTTTGACATACGCTTGACAAAATTTTGTGTCTAAAACTTTGTCATCTAAACTGAGTCCTAAGTGTAGGCATATGAAGCTGTGATATATTTTCTGGAAGAGCTAACAAGTGCTGCTCAGGTTAGTTGGGTCTATGTTTGTTTCCTCTTTTTGAAAATTGTGCAAACAACGCATGGTTAGTTTTTGTACCACCTTTTTAAATTTTCATTTGTTCTTCCGTAGTCTAAGTGCTTCACTTTTAACATTCAACAATCAGTTATCTTTGTTTGGGTCCTGATTGCTGAAGGGAGAAGATGGTAAAAATTTTATATTTAAAATGAAACTTGAAGCCATGTAATCAGAATCTTCCTCTTTACCTTGGTACGAGATTTAATGTGCGTCCAAGCTTCCATCTCTTTAATATTAAAAAGTAATTTTACTTTTTACTGGTGCATTGGCATAATTCTATTTTATCCTCAAAGGCTGGTTTAGGGATTGGATAGAACAAAGGGATTTTTCTCTCAAGTGTGGCAATAAACAGTTTACTTCAGCAGGGAGAGGCACCTGTGTCAACATGATTGCATTTCAGTTTGATGGAGATACGTGTAATTTTGAAACAAGCAGTGCCTTAAGCAGTAGAACTGAAGTACTCAGGATTTCTCAGGGGTTGTGTCTTGATCATTTCATGTCTGTTTAGGTGAGAGCTTGCTTACAGTGTAACTTCATTTTTTACAGACATGCATAAAATCTCTCAGCTGGATTCTTATGTCCACGAAATCTTTCCAGTTCTGACTTGTTTGTTTGAACCTCTGTCCTACAGAAGAGCAGTTCTCAGAATTGGAAATGAGATGACACAAACGCAGAGAGAGTGTGTTTGCATCAGCTTGAATTCCTTGGAAACATGCTAAAATTAGGATCATATTGAATGCTTATTTAACTGCTGGACAAATACTATGGCTCTTCATGAAACAAACTAAATGAGTTTGCTCTATATTGCCATGCATTTTATTTACTTTGTTTATAGTGAAGGATTTAGAAAATATACGTAGGTCCTCATCAGCCATTTTTCAAACCAATGTCAACTTGCTAGGTAAGATAAAAGGCAGGTGAACTACTACACTGAATATTGTTTCATGAGTCACCACTGTATTTGCTTTCCAGATGCTTAGCTCTGTTTCACTTCTTTATCTATTATCGTTTATATGGTCTTGCCTTTCCGAAGGCTAAAATGGTGTTACTGAAGTAAGCCGGTTCATCCATTTTTCCTTTTGATCCCAATACATTTTTTTGAAGTTGAAAATTGGGAATAAGCAGTTAGTAAAAAAACCCCAACAGTAGTCCCAGAGATTGCAAACAGCAAATTACAGCAAACATCTGTAAGTTTCATTACTTTTCGTTACTTTTCATACATCAATAAATGTATGCTTTAATGTTGATCAGTGAAGTATTAATTAAATTGAGAATATAGACTTAAAGCCACCACCACAAAGTTGCTGCTGTGTTTGAATTCAAAATAAAATATGTAGATGCTATAGAAATATTTTTGCATTATGTTTATTTTCAGAAGTGGATACCTAATTGGCTTACAACATTTTTGGAACCCAGTCAGTGGCAGCATGTTTTTAAGATTTAGTAATCTGAAAATACAGATGCGCAGAAAGGGAAAGCGACTTGGCTACTTCTGCTGAATAGATTTGAATGTTACTTGGAGTTTCATTTACCTCGTATGACACGTGTTCTTTCATTTGGAAGCTTTTTAGATACACAGGGAGGAGAGCTTGCACCTGCAGAGTTTTAAGGAACTATTTAAAATGAAATTATGGTCGGATAACATTGTGGATGGGTTTCTGTTCAGTAGCATGCGACTGGTATGCTGTGCACTGACAACTAAGCCTTCCCTAAATTTTTGCTGAATGCGTCTGAGTATTTTCCAGCTTTTGTGGCCAGATGGTCTATGAGAATATGGGAATTAAGTTATCTTTAGGGAGTGACAGTGAAAAAAAGACATGGAGAATGCTGAAGCTGTTTGACCACCTTCTGTCTGCATGTTTTCTTGCTACAAGCATGCCTCTGACTGGACTAGATTGTGGAAGTCCTTGTGTTTTCTTCGTAGTGGTTGTCCATTAGGGATAAGACTCGATAAAGAAGTTGAGCATACCTAAAGGTCAGAAACTGCAGTGTCCATGCACACCTCCTGATTCCCAAAGAGAGATGCAGAATGTCCTTTGTACCTGTCAGGATTCAAATCTATACTTCCAGCTCATGGGACTGTCTTGATGCTGGGCTGTTCTGCAAGAGAAGTGAGAGAAAGGAAGAGTGTGGTTTCAAAGGCTAGCAGTTAGGGCAGTCACCTAGAGAATGGGGAATGTAGGTTCCAATTCCTGTAATTCCTAAAAATTATTCCGTACCTTTTTAGGTCTAAGATTATGGCTGTTAAGTGCTGTGCATAAGGCTTCGCTTTAGGGCTGTTCGGTATATGAAGCTGATGCAGAATACCTCATAGAATCAGAGAATGTTCAGGGTTGGAAGAGACCTCGAGTTCATCCAGTCCAACCCCCCTGCCAGAGCAGGATCCCCCAGGGCAGCCACACAGTTACGCGCGTCCAGGTGGGTTTTGAAAGTCTCCAGAGAAGGAGACTCCACAACCTCTCTGGGCAGCCTGTGCCAGTGCTCTGTCACCCTCACAGTAAAGAAGTTTCTCTTCATGTTGAGGTGGAACTTCCTATGTTCTAACTTAAACCCTTTATTTCATGTTCTATTACAGGGCACCACTGAGAAGAGATTGTCCCTTTCCTCTTGACACCCACTCCTCAGATATTTGTTTATGTTAATAAGGTCCCCTCTCAGCCGTCTCCTTTCAAGGCTCCACTTGCATAGTATAGTTAGGCATAAAGAGCATCCCAGTTTGTGCTGGTACCTGCATGTGTTTCTACACTCAGGGTCTCAGATTTAAGCTATGAAATCTTAAATGTTTTGATGTGGAAAGAGCACACCTCCCTGCCATAGCTGAAATGAGCAAGATTACTTAAATTCCTTTTGTTTAGTTGTACTGGCATCCTTGGTACACAGCTTACAGTACACCTGGTCTCTAAAACCTTTGTCATGTTATTATGACCATTCGTTTACTTCTGTTTTGATGCTAGTTGTTTAATTATTTATTTTTATTTTAATTTGAGGAATATTTTCCCACAACAGTGGTAGGGCCATACAGACATATTTCTGAAAATGCAAGGAGATAGGAAAAAGCTTGGCCTTGCAGCCTCCAGTAGGAGAGACACTGTTCAGCAGTGGCACCTGTTTGCCCTTTCTGTGTCATGGATGGACACTGACATTAAAATGGCTGTTTAACACTTGTTATGTGTATTGGATTTTCTTTATATGGCTAGTTACATACAAGAAATCAACTACTTTTTTAACAAAGCTTTTAAGAGTAGGACTTGGTCACAAGCACTGTGTGTGCATTCCAGTGGCACGGGGCAAATTCACCTTTTCAGTTCTCTGTATGATTTGGCCCTGCTATATGCTTTTTATATATTTTTTTATGCTTCTCTAAACTGTGATGGGGTGATGTTCTTGCTTTGGCGAATATAAACTTCCATAGAACAAATCGGCAACGATAACTTCTTTTTTTCTATTGTAGGAAATTGTATTTTATGTAGTGGTGATATTGCTTGCTCAAAGCAAAGCTGTCAGCTTTAATTTGCTTCTACAATTCCATAACTCCTTCAAGAGAGGAGCTTGCTTTCTTCGCCTTTCTGACTAGGACAAACCAGCATCGGAACAAGATGATTTAGGATGTGTCTCAGTGGTATTTCAGAGGCAGATAAGAACGATCTCTGCTGTTTTCTGGAGCATGAACCAGCTTTGGTGTGGTGAGCCTTAGCTCAGGTCTGGCTGGGGAACTTGGCTTAGCATCACGTCAATTTAGTTGTGCTAGCTCTGGTTTAGAGGTAACTCACATACATGAAGTTCAGCATGAGGGTGGATTATTTGCCTCAGAAGTCCACCATTCATGTGGAATGAGAGGAGGAAAGAGGGATGCTGCTGCTCTGAGTCACTGCACGAAATCTTCCTCCCCTCTACCCTGGTGTAAGCTTTGCTTTGCCGATCTAGCGGATAGCCCTGGCAGACTGATAAGGTCACGCTCCTGAGCAGATTCTCACATTGCTCTCAACCTCTCTTCAGTTTGTTAGTTTCTCATGGGACAAAACCTTTGACAGAGTTCCCAGTCCGTTCGAAGGAAATGGGGACCCACGTGCAGGGTGGGGGCAGAAATCGGAAAGCACCAGCCTGGTGCTGCCGTGCTCCTTTCCTCCACAGGTACCGGAGAGGCTGCGGTGGGGCCAGAGGCAAAGTGTTCCTCCTCAGCTCATCCATGGTTAGTTGTGTCCCGTTCTGTCCCACGAGACCCTTTCTCAGTTCCATTTTCTGTATGCCTTTATTGGAAGGAGTAATGTTTTGTTTGGATACTAATCAGTTTTTAAATGAGTGTAGAAATTCCTTTTAGTCATTACATGCACCTTGAAAAAGGGCTGGACTGGGTTTGTGAGTTTCTGTCGTGACCTTTGCCTTTTGGTGCTCCTGTGTTTTTTCATGCCGTCTATTAATAAAGATAATCATTTGGGAGTTCATGGTATTGTTGCTGCTTTATAAATCATGTTGTACTTACACACAAGGGTCGTTATATGACGAGCATTGCATGGTACAGGAGAGTAGGGACTCCCAGTTGAAGTTTTGACACAGAATCTTTCTGTGTAAAGATAAGAAAGAGCTTTTCAAAGGAAATGCTTCCTTAAGGCTTTCTATTATAGTTTTCAGAGTGATTGCATAACTAAAGAATCGGATACTAAAAGCTTGTTTTGCTTGCTGGTCCTCATTTGTACATTAAAAACTGATAATCCTGTAGATTTCTTTTATGGTGTTTTTAATATACGGCCATCGCTGTTGTACAGGTAGTAGTGGAAGGCTCTGTGGGAATATTGCTGTGGATAGGGAGTAAGTAGGCTGTTGTTCTGATTTATTTATTTTTATTTATTTTGCTTTAAACATTTTTGTCTACACCTTTGCTAAACACAGTTTGACAGTGGCTGAAGTACTGATGTCAGCCAGAGGTAACATCTACCGTGAGGAAACATGAACCCGTTAACATTTTCATTGGGAAGTGACAAACTTGGCAGCAGGTGGTGGTGGAGGGAGCAGAGGTTCAGTGAAAGCACAGCCACTGGCTACCCCTCCTTAACCTGAGGAGGGGGGTGATCTTGAGCTAGACAAATCGTATTTAAAGACTTGAGTAATTAGTAGTCTTGTCACTCTAGAGATTAGCATTTTGAATTGCTTTCAGTAAAAATGCAAACTGCCTTTATTATTTGTGTCTTTCAGAAAAGCACATAACTGAATATTATTTTGTTGAGATGCTTCTTTGAATTGCCTTCAGAAAGGAGTTGTTTTTTTTTTTTTAAATGTGAATGAATGGTTTTAGTTGTTTGCTGAACGGCAATATGTAAGATTGAGTTTATGCCTTGCACAGCCCCACCTTGTCTGAGGACTGAAAAGGTAGAGGGGCATCAATCCACTTTATTTCTTGTACAGGATAGCAAAACCAAACCAAACCTAACCCATCATCGCCACATCGAACTTACAATAAATATTAATTAGTTTATGAATATTTCATGATCTCTCAGCAATCTTTTCCTGATCTTTTTTTTTCACTCCAGCTGACTAATGCTGGGGTCCCTTTCTGCATTCCATGTTTTCAAGAGGTATTTGTCCTCTAATGGGCTGTGACTGACCTCTGCAATCCAAGAGCCACTGGCTTGTCTTCATCAATGAAATTGTGCAACCAAAATGTGGAAGCAAAAATATATCAATTTTCAGACATTTGAACATGATCTCACCCCAGTGTTGTGGTGTAGGTTTTTTTAGAGTTGTCATCCCCCTTCCACTTAAAAATATTTACTTGCTCTCTCTACTGAGATTCTGATTTAGGGGGGAACAGTGAAGCAGTTGCAAGCACTCTGTCCTGGGTGGGTTTGGAGAGGAGGAGGGAAGGTATGAAAGCACAGAGTGCGGTCCTCCTTCTAGTAGACACTGCTGGTTTGAAAGCTTCTTCTCTAGCAGCTGAGGGTAAGAGGATTCCAAATGGGGAGGGAGGAGGGAGGAGAATATCTAAGACCCTTTACTGAAGGTAAGTAGCCAGTCTTTAGATATTAACTAAAGCTTGACAGCTGTTTTTTAAAGCAACTCAGAGAATAAAAGCAACTCGAGAAAATTTTGAGCATATTGCTTTCAGTTGCACAGTTCAGCAGACTTTGTATTTCATTTCATTATTTAGTGTTAATAGTTTAAAAACCAAACACAACAAAAGTCCTTTCTGTTTATCTAACATGTTTCATCTTTCTACTTGTTTTATTTCTAGCATATTATCAAGTTTCACCGTGCCTCAAAAGCAAATAAAAAGCCCATGCAGTTGCCAAGATCTATGGTTAAATCCTTACTCTACCAGATCCTCGATGGAATCCATTACCTCCATGCAAACTGGGTGCTTCACAGAGATCTGGTAAGTGTGGCCTGTGTTGCACCTGGCTGGAAAGTTCCACGTGTGCCTTGGTGGGTAGAAGAAAAGTCCCTATTAGTAATCTTGCGTATCGATCCGTACAGCTCTTCCTGTTATTGTTGCAGGAGACCAATGGTGATTTTAAACACGAAAACAAACTGTGTTTTCACATTGTTTTTATCTGAGTCATCTGAGCTTGGACAATGATGCTAGATCCGGTAGAAGGATTGCAGATACCGGTATCCGAAAACAGTATGCGAGCCAGCTGATATACGTTGCTTGAACATTCTTAGAAGTTTGTGTATGACTTTGAAAAGGCATTTAAGTAAAAGAGTGATTGATACCCTTGTACATTGTTTGGCTTACATGCAAGTTACCATAAAAGCTAGTGAAAGAGTGATTTTTTCGTGGTGTATTTCTTTTCCATGTGGTATTTTTTCTGACCGTGGGAAGAGAGCTATGAAAGAGATGTCATCTTGAAATTTCTCATGACCTGAAGTGGCTCTTTAAGTTGACTGCACGTTACAAGGGCAGCCAGTTGCCTTGTCTTAGTTACCCTTTTCCCCTTAATGTTTCCCACCACTCCTCCTGCTTAACTGAAGTGCTACCAAGGGTTGCAAAAAGAAGAATATTAATATGGGTGTAGTGCTTACTGTTACTTGCATCATAACTAGCATTTTTGACATGAGACAAATAACGTGATGCTTAATATGTCAAATCTGTTCTAATAGTGGTGCTATTGTAACATCACTAGTAGGTATGGTAGGAAATGTTGTATAACCTGTGTATAAAGCCACTGATCTTATTTGGTTATTCTTCCTAGTTGCCCCAGTACGTCAAAATAGGGATACACATCCAGAAACTTACAATTGCTCATTAAGTTTTGTGAGACATAGATTGTTCTCGAGTCTTTAATAGTAAATAGAGGTTTGGATTAATTTTTGGATGCAGAGCAAATGTTTTCTTAAAAGATATGAATAAACAAAGGCGGACCTGGAGTAGAAGTCACATCTGGAATAAATTTTATTTAATTTCTGTAATAATACCTAAGAGTGAGGCTTCAGGTTTTGGTATGGATTAATTTTTTTATTTTTATTTTTTTTAATTTGTTCCTAGGTATTTATTGTCAGTTTTTCTGTATTTATTGTCAGTTTTTCTGTTACATTCCAGAATTTAATATATTTGTATGGTTTTGGGGTGTGGGTGTGTGTATGTTTGTTCGTTTTACCTTTGGAATAGTAACCGTGAGCAAAAGCAGGAAGCAAGTACAATCCTGATTTTCATGGTACAATTATTAGTTTCCTAAGGAGACAGCTGTTGCTTTGGCAGAGTGCTGACATATAATTAGATACAGCTTGAGGAGGAACACCTGAAAAGTCTATGTTTAAGGGAAACGTATGTGTTCATGGAACTATTAAAGATACATATACTCAAATGCCATATATACACTTGATATCTTGAGAGGAAGTACAAGATGGTATCTAAGATAACAATAACAAATACCTTAGAGAATTTTTTTGCTGCTGTTGCTATTTCCAGCCTGCCGCACCAGGTGTTTTGCGTGACTGTTGCTGCTGCTTTACAGGTCTTATCTGTTGTTGATGAATTGCAGCAAAGCTGCTGCCTAAAGTCTCTGTCTTTTCTCTTGGAACTTTGGGAGGTGATTGTTGTTGTTACACACAAAAAAAGACTATTTTTCATGGTTCTGGAATGATAGTGCTTGATTGATGTTGGCATAATTGAAAGGGAGAAGAATAGAAATCTATGAAGTCTTAATGTGTTCTTGGTATGCGAATAAATTTAAGTTAATGGATTCTGGGACACCTCAGTGAGAGAAGGGAAACAATTTTTAAAATTGCTTTGGTACACTGGTGATTTAAAGGTGTATTCAGAATCTTTTGCCTTGGAGTTCTCAAGAATTCAGGTATTTCAAGTAGTTATTTTGTATCTTGAGCATAGTAAGAAAAAACATGTTATTCTGGATGTGTCCTGTCTCCTCTTGAAATTGAGAGTTAATGTAATCATTTAGGAATCAATTTAAAATCTCAGTTAATAACAAAAAAAGTATATCTCTAATTTTTATTCATATGCTCATACCTGTAATTTTTGCTTTTAAAAAAGATTTTACTGGGATCAGTTTCTTGCATAATATGTAAAGAAAAGCTCTTCAGTGTCTTCTTAAGATGGGGAGCAGTTTGTCTGGTGTTTTTCTCTTAGCTTTTTAATTTACCTCTGCTGGATAAATATTTTTCTGTTTTATGTAAACCAAATTTTGCATCAAGACACCTTGTACTTTCCTAGTTCAATATAACTCTGTTCTTGCTATTTTTAGCTTGCATTTGGATGTAGACCAAAGATGGTGACATCCATAAAAGTCACGTTATGCGTATTTAATTGCTTTGGGTTTTTTTTAAAAAAGTTATTGTCAAGAATATTTATGATAATTCTCCTGAGCCCTGGAAATTACCTTTAGAATTTATTTAACAAATTTTGCAATGAAAAAATAGGAACATGAGAAGATAGGTATTTGTGAGTGTCCTTGCTTTGTATTTGAAGAACATTGTTAAAGATCTTAATTTGATAGTGTCTTAAATCAAACAGTTTTTAAAGAAGCTAGAGTACCAAATGTGCTTTTTAAAAAACCCTGGTTCTCAATGGATCTGTACTTAAAACTGTTCCTTTTAAGTTTTTTTTAAGATCAGCAGTAGCCAGCAAAAGCATGATGGAGCACTGAAACAGAGTGAACACTGCAAACTTGCAGACGTGCAGGACTTGTCCTGCCCTTCGGCTGAGCTGAGGGACGATTCTACCACAAGGAGACAGTCTTGTTCCCCTCTTGCAGTACCACTGGGCATCGCCACTAGTTTCAGTGGCCTGGCAGGGGACACTCGCCTGGCTCATGGTGAGCTCACTCAGGGAGTGGAACCCACACAAAAATATCCGCTCTCATCCTGCAGAGCTCGTTTCTGCAGAATTATCTCCCTGAGGGATCTCCCTGGGAGTTCACGTGTGCGCACGAGCTGGTGCAGAAGTGTGAGGCTGGAGGTGGTGGCAGAAAGCTCAGCAGGTCGGTCTAGTGTCATCTGCCGTTGGAGCAGATTGTTTTACTGTTAAAATGCACCTTTTGAATTCTTAGATGAGAGTGGAAGGGTTTTGAAAAGATTAAATTCAGTTGTGGGTCTACATCAATGTAACTTTTATATTTACCTCGAGTCTTTTCTAATGTAAGACTCATGTTAGCTTAGACTCTCCCAACACAAGTCCAAATTTAGGCAAGCACCCAAACTGAGGGAAATTACGAGACCAAATGCACTCCTACTTCTAGTAATAGGAAAATAATTTAGTATAGTGTATCTTTCAATTTCTTGTAATATTTGGACTATTTTGTTTCTGGCTTTCTCATCCTGAACATAGCTGAAAGGTACTAAGTGATTTTTTTTTCTTTTGGCCAAGCTGTTAATGCCCGTCAGTTAAAAAGTATTCAACAGTAACTTTCTGTAGAGCAGGATTCACACCTGGTGGACAGCAGGATGACCATGAGCCAGCAATGTGCCCTCGTGGCCAAGAAGGCCAATGGCATCCTGGGGTGTAGCCAGTAGGGCAAGAGAAGTTCCCCTCCCCCTCTACTCTGCCCTGGTGAGGCCAAATCTGGAATATTGTGTCCAGTTCTGGGCCCCTCAGCTCAAGAGAGACAGGGAACTGCTTGAGAGAGCCCAGCGCCAAGCCACAGAGATGGAGTGAAATATCTCCTTCATGAGGAAAGGCTGAAGGAGCTGGGTCTCTTTAGCTTGGAGAAGAGGAGGCTGAGGGGTGACCTCATTCATGTTTATAAATATGTAAAGGGTGGGTGTCAGGAGGACAGAGCCAGGCTCTTCTCAGAGATGTCCAATGACAAGACAAGGGGCAATGGGTACAAGCTGGAGCATAGGAGGTTCCACAAAAATATTAGGAAAAACTTTTTCCCTGTGAGGGTGCCAGAGCACTGGCACAGGCTGCCCAGGGAGGGTGTGGAATCTCCTTCTCTGGAGACTTTCAAAACCCGCCTGGACGTGTTCCTGTGTGACCTACTGTAGGTGATCCTGCTCTGGCAGGGGGGTTGGACTAGATGGTCTTTCAAGGTCCCTTCCAACCCCTGACATTCTGTGATTCTGTGATACGGGACGGGGGACAGTAGAGATTTGATTTCCTTGAATAGCATTATGTCAGTTTATACACCTTGAAGTTGACATAAGGATATAATAATAATCCATACATTTCTTCTCCTATCAAGCCATGTGTAGTGGATTTTTTTTGTGGGATTGTGCGTTATTGAGCAACAATAATTTTGCCTTTTCAATGTAACAAACAACATTCTCAAAAGCCATGCTTGAGAGGAGGGATGCTTTGCTGACTCTATTAGCTCCTGGGGCATTTCACTATGAATAAGAGGTTGTTACAGATAGATTTCAGAGAAAGAACTATTTGGTATTAAGCTTTTGTTTTCTAAAGCACTCTCTCTATATGTTGTGGACTGTCCACCTGAAGGAGATCTAAAATTGTGTTCTGTACCTTGAGCCAATAGCAAGTTAAAGGTACAGCATGTTGAGTATTTCAGGGTATTGTGATACCTTCTCCCCTACTCCTCTAATGTGAATTGTTTAGATTCTACAGGAATGTTCAGCAAAGGCAGAGATGTCTAAAAATGGAGATCTTCCATAGACTGTTCACAGTGTGTGTTCATGGTAGCAACAGAAAGGATTTCTGGCACTTTTTCTTGTGCTAATAACCCTTCTGTAGTTGATGTTAGTTGCTTAAGGGCAAAAGCAGGCATTAGACCATTTCCTTTAGAACTTGATAAAAGCAATTTCTCTTTGTAATAGGATGTAGTTTGCTAGAGGTAGGTATTATCTATAAGATTTTTTAAGTGTACAGAAACCATACTGAAGAATTCAGTTAAGATTCCACTTAGGTCTTTGAGGATTTCTTTAGAATGCTGCTTAATGTTATTAAAACTACTGCTTAAAAAACGAACGTCGGAAATCAAACTCACCAGAGCAATGCAGATATTCCACCCCTACCCTTAGATTGTGTTAAATGGTTGCTTTCAGCATTCTGAAGTCAGGAACTCGCTCATTGCAGTAGTCATGTAAACTAACTTTGTAAAATAAGCCAAGTTCCTAAAGTGTTTTTATTATAATTTTAAATATTGTTGACTAAGAATTTCTCAGTTTTTCTTGTATTATCCCTCTGCAGCTTCAGAATATCTAAATTGATTCTGTGTGTTGTTTTACAAATTAAAGAGATTACCTTACAGCAAAACTCTTAGGTGGAACAACAGTGATTTAGGTGAAAATACTCAATGTTTGACACACCTTTGAACTCAAAATTTTGATTTACATATAGATGGCAGAACTACCTTTTGTTCCATGAGAACACATTATCTGTGAACCTTAAATTGCAAAGATTTTTTTAAAAAGAAATTAATAACCTTTTCACTCTGATAATTTATTTGTATTTTTCTGTTTAGGCAAAGATTTATGTGTCTAAAGTGTGAGACAGAGGGTAGATTCTCTAGACAAAGTGATTCCCTGGGCAGACTTGGATGTATAACCTACTGCTGTTGCAGAAGGAGGCCATGCTGCCTCTACTCCTGTCTGCTTCATCGTGCTGCTGCTCCTCCTCCTCCTCCTCTAAGATGGGGATTGGCAGACTAACATGGGCTAAAATTAGAATCATAGAACCATTTAGGTTGCAAAAGACCTTTAAGATCATCAAGTCTGACCATTAAGCTAGCGCTGCCAAGTCCACCAATAAACCATGTTACTAAGCACCACATCTACACATCTCTTAAATCCCTCCAGGGATGATGACTCAACCACTTCCCTGCACAGCCTGTTCCAATGCTTGATAACCCTTTCAGTGAAGAATTTTTGCCTAATATCCAATCTAAACAACCCCTGGTGCAACTTGAGGCCATTTCATTTTGTCCTATCACTTTTTACTTGGGAGAAGTGACCTCGCTACAGCCTCCTTTCAGGCAGTTGTAGAGAACGATAAGGTCTCCCCTCAATCTCCTCCAGGCTAAACAACCCCAGTTCCCTCAGCCACTCCTCATAAGACTTGTTCTCTAGACCCTTCACCAGCTTTGTTGCCCTTCTTTGGACAGGCTCCAGCACCTCAATGTCTCTCTTGTAGTGAGGGGCCCAAAACTGAGCACAGGAGTTGAGGTGCGGCCTCACCAGTCCTGAGTACTGGGACGCGATCACTTCTCTGCTCGTGCTGGCCACCCTGGTTTTGAC
>NW_009717527.1:0-45351 GCF_000703405.1 Apaloderma vittatum | reverse complement strand
TCTAATCTGAACCGAGCCATCTCTAGCTTTAATCCATTCCCTCTAGTCCTGTCACTACTCGACATCTTAAAAAGCCCCTCACTATTGTTCTTGTAGGCTCTCTTGAGATACTGGAAGCCACAATAAGGTCTCCTCGGAGCTTTCTTTTCTGCAGACTGAACAACCCCAACTCTCTCAGTCTGTCTTCATAGGAGAGGTGCTCCAGCCCTTTGATCATCCTCGTGGCCCTTCTCTGGACACACTCCAGCATGTCCAGATCTTTCTTGTGCTGTGGGCTCCTGAACTGGAAGCAGTACTGCAGGCAGGGTCTCACAAGAGTGGAGTAGAGGGGGAGAATCACCTCCCTCGACCTGCTGGCCGTGCCCCACTTGATGCAGCCCAGGACATGATTGGCTTTCTGGGCTGCAAGTGCACACTGATGGCTCATGTTAAACTTCTCATCTACCAATACTCCCAAGTCCTTCAGGGCTACTCTCAAGCCAATCACTGCCCATATTGCCTGGGGTTGTTGTGACCTAGGTGCAGGACTCGGCACTTGGCCTTATTGAACCTAAAATTAGACTCACAAAGAAGAGGCTGATCTATATGCAAGGTCATTCCCTGATCTGGTTTAACATGCAATTACACAAATGCTTATGTAAGGTGGATATATGGGCAAGATGAATATAAGTGTGGGAGCCAAGTGGGCAAGGATGGGACATAATGGAAGGGTAGACTTCCATTTTCAGTGACATTGTATTCTGCTGACAGTGTTAAAGTATATGAGCTGTAATCTTCCTTCCCCTTAACCATTTTGCTACCTGTAAATTTGTTAGTGCCTAGAAATGAGATCCTGAAATTTGTCGACACAGAAAAACTAAGATTTGGTGTTTCAAATTGTGCTTGTTTGAAGAATCCATTTATAGTTTTTGGAAGTAGTATTTTTGCTGGTGGCAGAAAGCAGAGTGAGCCTCTCAGATCCTCCAGTTTACAGTCTTTAAGATGTCAGTATAAATACACCTTTGGTGTTTAAAGCAAATATAAACAGCGGTTGCAAGGAAACAGTAGTTTTCCTACTCCTGCTGTGGAATGAGCGGTATGTGGTAGACTTCTACAACCAAGTCACTAAATCCTGAAGTGAATTCTGGATGTAGGGCCCTTATATACTGCAGGACACATCTGATATTCAATGAAGAAAAGTGGTTGTAGTGAAAACTTAAGGATTTTTTTTGTCACTTGGAAAGACAGCAAACGTTTTAGAATTTTGAAGCCGACAGACACAAAAACAGTGGAGACAGTAATTGAGTGCGTGGCTTCTATTGCTAAGAGATACTGGAAAGAAGTGGAAGATGGGGAAGAAAAGCAAGTAAAAGCAATCTTAGTGGGAAACTGAAGCAAAGGTAGATTTACTGTTTTTTTTCAGAATACACAGCTAATGGAGAGAGCAGGAAGAGCCAACAACAGTATTTCTGCAGTTCTGTCTTTCACCATCTCTGTACATGCTTTGCAACACCATTAACTTTTCTTCACTGGTAGCCAAGACTCAATTTTCTCAGGACTTTTTGTGATGTGTCCACCTCATCATTCCTGCCAGGCCCAAATCTTACTTGCCCTGACCTTTCCTTGACACTTGAGCTGCCAAGTGGGCTAAGCTGATGATGCTCCCATGTCCATGTGTGGTTTTCTCAGTGCTACCCTTTCTCTCCAAATCAACCTTCTCAATCCAATTTCACTGAGGGGTGGGAGGTAGGAGGAATCCAACTGTAGCAAAGACTTTGCCACTGGTTTCCTATCTCCATCTTTTTAATTACCATCCCCTTGTCTCTTAAAGCAGAACATCACGTATGCATTCTCTAGTTTGTTTCACTATGTTGTCTGTATTAGCAGAAGCTATTTTCATAAAAAAGCTGATCGGTTTGTGTTTCTGCCCAGAGTGGATTATGGAGTGTCTGTGCAGTTCTGCCGCCTGCAGAATTTATGAAGTGCTAATCTGGACAGTTTTGGTGGAAGGACATAGCAGACAGCTGAGGCTTGATATAATTTTGACTCTGAGTGTCTGTTTATATAGCAAATGTCTATAGACAGCCTTTAGGATTATCAGACATGTGAGCTCCCAGATTCAGGCTTCTTAACAGATCCCTTGAATATCCAGCCGCTGCAGTAACAGTAAATCCAGTATCTTTCCAAGGGTAAATCCTTAGCAGAGCCAAGAGATGCCTGTGTGGTGACCTGTGCCAGCTTTGGCTGACCGTGATTGCACTCAGGACAAGTTGTCATCTCTGGTGCTCCAGCTCTGCATCTCTCGAGGAGCTGTGCGTAGTGGATAATGCAGCAGTTGTTCTCTCCTGAGGGTCGTTTGGAAACACTGACCACCTAGAGACTAGAAGCAGAAAGGGAAAAGCCCAGACTGATGGGGCCTGACAGACGATTTTCTGTGGGAATTGACAACTTCTGTCTCCGTCAAAGGCAAAGCATGTTCAGAAATGGTTAAACTAATTAGTGCTTCATTCTCTAACTCTTACAATTTGAGTTTTTTAAAAATGAATCTATTTATTATTAATTTATTCAGAATGAGTATTCTCTGAACAACTGTGACTCCATCACAATGTTTGTATATAATAACAACATTTCAGTAATTTTTCAATAATTCAATTATATTAAATTCAATAACGCTCCAGGATTTCTCAGTTTTTTAGTTCACTGGTTGGCTCTTAATTTACGGATTAATTAAAAAACCCAGCCGTTTTCTCATAGTAATCCTCCTCTAGCTAGTATGTAAATCTGCAGTCTCTTCTGGTGGACCTGTTACCTGGACTCCCTTCTGGAACTTTGCTGCCACGTTACACAACTCACTTAAGTTGCCTCTGTTTCCAAATCTGTTAGCTGTATTTGTCTGATTTGTAGCTTACTGCTTACAACTGAAATCTTTGAGTGAAAGCAGTATGTGTGGTTTATGTAATTAACTATTCTTTTGTTCTTTGATACTCTTTTTCTAATGAGCTGGAAGTATTAACAAAGACTAAGAAATAAAGTAAATTACTTGTTGCATTAAGGCACCAGAAAATTTCTTAAAATTTTGGGTGGATACTGACTTTTTACTTCTGCTTTCATGTCAAGGCCCTTGAGAAATGAAAATTCTTCCAGTGCTTATTATTAGTTTAGAGTATTTATCTACCCCCTCCTCTTCTTCCCTGTGCCCTCCCAAGAAGATTTTCCAGGCCAATAAATAATTTGGAAAATTACCTAAAAAGAAGCAGAACTGAAGAGGTTTTCAGATGTCCCAGGTGGATTTTGCTAAGCAAGCAAACTGTGGGTTTGCAAAATAAAATGTAAAATGTCTAGTGCAGGGAAACTCCCCTTTCACCATCATTTCTAAAAAAGGATTTTTGTGTGCTAGTATCGAAAGTAAATTTAGATGTAGGTTCATGCATCCCTCTCTTGACAAGCAGCTGCTGCACAGGAATGCAGAACTGTTGGGTCCTGCCTTCTGCCAGTAATTTTGCACTGGCTTGAAAAGCTTCTTGGCCCTGTTCACCCATTTGGGCGCGCACACACCTTCCATAAATAAATAGAGAGTTGACCTGTCTGCCAGTTTCTTTAAACTTTTTAAAAACACCCTAATTGTAATCCCCACCATTCTGTGTCATCGTGTGTGTATGTGTGCATGTGCATGAGAAGGGTGTACAGATGTGTATGGACATGCACTCTCGACTCGCATTCTTCCCTACCTGTATATGGGTTCAGGTGTGTTAATCCTTTATTATTCCGTCTGCATGATCTCTTTTGGGTGAAGGGGGCTTTCCAGAGTGTGAAAGAACCTTATGAACGGTTATATTCAGCTTGCGGATTTCCCAAAAGAAAGGAAATGCAAGTTAAAGCTATGTATTTTGAGAGATGACTCCATGATGACTTTAGAAATTAACTTGAATTTATTAGCTGGAACGTTACCACATTTTTCCTCCTTCGCAGAATCATAGAACAATTCAGGTTGGAAAAGACCCTTGGGATCATCGAGTCCAACCATTAACCCTACACTACAAGTTCACCCCTAAACCATATCACCCAACACCACATCTAAGCGACACTTGAACACATCCAGGGATGGCGACTCAACCACCTCCCTAGGCAGTCTGTTCCAGTGTCTGACCACTCTTTCTGTGAAGAATTTCTTCCTAATGTCCAGCCTAAACCTGCCCTGTTGCAACTTGCAACCATTCCCCCTGGTTCTGTCCCTAATTACCTGTGAGAAGAGACCAGCACCAACCTCTCTACAATGTCCTTTCAAGTAATTGTAGAGCATGATGAGATCCCCCCTCAGCCTCCTCTTCATCAAACTGAACAGACCCAGCTCCCTCAATCGCTCCTGGTAAGACCTGTGTCTTGGATCTAATCATATCCGATGAGAGAGTGGATGCACTTTTTTATTTGCTGCTGAGGAACAACTGTATGCTGGTGTTTATACATGTGTCTGTATGGATACATGCTTCTAGGCAGATGGATCAAAAATTTTACATGCTGAGTAGCATCTGAGTTTTATCAGCATATGTTTTTCTCTTTTTCTTTTTCAGTTTAAATATTAAACACATATTGAGGGGCACCTACTCAAAAATTACACATTTCTCATTAGTCAGAACTTTACTTTTCTCCTACAGTTGTAAAAAATAATCTTCACGTGATTTAGAAAGGTGTATGAAGACGTGCACAGAGTATTACCTCTGTTGAGTACACGGAAACAGCAATTTTTCCAAGACTGACTAATGCATACCTTTTGGTTTGTGGCAAGAGTATTAAGAAGATGTTTGTAGATTAATTTTTGCTAATAAAAATAATTACGGTTGAATAAAAATGTTTTACCTCGGGTTCTGAAACAAGCTTATGCCCATAAAACCCATATAAACCCATATAAATTCAGATGAGTCAGAAGAAACAAAAGGACTGATTTAATGTTCTTTTGGCTGTGTTTTGCTGCTGAAGTCAACAGATGACATATGGCTTCTGTGAGCTTCATGTCTTTTTCTGAGGTGCAAAAAGGGCAAACAGGAAGCAAAAGTATTAAAGTAATTCTAGAATTTATTTGGTTTTTTTCCGGATACCGAAAAAAACAGAAGGAAAATGTCATCTTTTCAATAACCCCAATTCAGATGTCATCTGCTCTATGAAGGTTTCTAATAAATATGTGATGTATTTAGCTTACTGGTGCAGCTGACCATTTGGAGTGAGCAAACTTGGGTTTGTGTTGTAAATGAAAAATGCAAAGTTTAGAAGCAGCTTTTGAAAGCTTTTATTTTGTAAAAGACCTAGCACTTTTTTCTGCTGGATGAAGTATCCTTGGAATATGGGATTGACTGCAAGTGTGTCTGTCAGATTATTTCTGTTTTGGCTCTTGCCCCTTCTAATAAGGCTACAAAAATTGTTGACACATCTGTATTACAGCAATATATATTAATGAAGCTTTAAAGTAGTGTGTTAAAAATCGATGGAGACAACGAACATAACATATAATCAAGAGAAAATGAAAATACTGTATTTGTTCTTCATATTGCTTGCCATCTTGTGCCTTCTCTTGTGCATTTCTCTTTATTTGCAAGCGTCCTGTAGCTATTACTACCCTACTAAGATGCTGCAATCACACTGAAGATTGACTTTCATTTAAATTAAGCATCTTTGTTCAGTGACCCAGGAAGCTGCAGTGACTAGCAAAGGACGTTAGTTTGCTCCTCGGTTTCGTTATGTGTGAACCTCGTTGAAGAAACTGGCTCTGCTGCAGAAAATGACTGATAGCTGGTGTTTCACCGTTAGCTTATCTCAGGACCTCTTTCTCTTCTCCAGCCTCCATCCTTTCTGCTTTCTAGCTAATGGTTCAGAACTCGGTGGCCTTACTGTAGCTGTAAGACCAAAATCCACTGTTATGTCAGTTAGAAGAAATGAAAAGAAATTAATGAAATCCTCTATACAATTTGTGAAGTGATCCCTCAGAAACTGGGCATTAGGTCTTCAAATTCATGTTGAGGGAGATTATGGTAGTTTTGTACTTGGTGTGGGGGGTTTGTGGTTTGTTTCCCCCCCTCCCCCGAATTTCACATAAAAGCAGCTTGGAATTAAATTTTCAGGACATGTCGATAAATACAGTAGCAAACCTTCAACACATCTAGACCACTGGTAAAAGTACTTGTAATATTCTTTTGCCTAGTAGCAAGTGAAGATTTCCAGGCAAGAAAGGCTTGTGGTAGTGCGAGTAGTCAGTCTCAAATGGATGCAGTTCTCTGGATACTAAACCTCTGTACTGACAGAACTTTTAAAAACTATTCTTTATCTGCTTTATTGTTTTCCTGCCCTCTGGAAGCTGAAGCCCATGCGAACATGACGGGCGTTTTCACAGACCCTGCTCTGCTTTGTTCAGCACCTCCCTGGTGTCAGCACAACTTGCTGTTACCTTTAGGTTCTTTTTGATGGCTTCTAGAAGAGCTTCTCCAGCAGTTCAGTAACCTTCATGTGCTACCTTGTAAACTAAAAAACCAAAACAAAACTGTGGAAATTCTTTCATTCTATTTAAATAAGCTGATGGCATCTGAAAAATTATTTTTATATTGAGATTATAGTTTTGCATTCTCAAACAACCCCTCTCTCTCACCCCATGCTAGCCCCTCCATGTGGTGCTTTGGTTCCTACTAGTATAATAAACTTGAAATATCAGTTTTGGTTGGGTTTGTATTGGTGTACTTTATTTAACCACTTCTGTTTGTTCTTTTTTTCTTTGTTGAAGAGTTTTACCTAAAAATAAATAATCAAGGTAGTAATAGAAATTAAGTAAGTTAGTACTGAGAGTTTACGCTTGCCAGTTCTGCTAGCTTAAATGTTGTGTTCAAATCCCGAAATTTAGCATGATAATATTCTATGTAGCTAGTGTTTGCACACATAGCCCGTGTCTAAGAAAATAATTGTGTAGACAGTATTTTACATTCCTGAAATTCCTCTTGGGATGGGGAATTTCAGCTACTCAAGCCATTTTATCTTACGCTGTAATTGTTGCTAAAGAGTGTTTTTTTCAGAAATGTGTCTTGTGTTCTACACTTTTCTTTAATTCATATAACATGCTTGTGCATTTTTACTTTGATTTGCCTTTCATATAGTTACTTTTGATGTAACAATTGTGGATGGTGATTGCTAGAATTATGAATTAAGTGCAAACTGCAGTAGGTTACTTTTTAATGAGTTGATATTGACTTCTAATGCTAAGAAAAATATTTTTGTGGCTGGTGAACTGTGAGTATGATTAGCTGTTTACCAGTTCAGCTGAAATTAAATCTCTTAAATTGGATGTTAAAGCTGTTTTTGTTTCTTGAAATTTGGGATGTGACTTCTAATCTCAACCTTAACACTCATTGCTTATCAAGTAAATATTAATTTGAATTCTCGATAGTTAAAACCAAGAGAATTGCAGATCCATTTAGGTTTTGGGTAATGTGTGTACTCGAAATTCCGTTTATCTGGATAGTATAATAATTTCACAGTAGCTCCTTACTAATTTTACTGTCAGCAAATACATATGCTGTGGCTGTCTGACTGCTGGTGCTTGCTAGGATGCAGGGCTTACTCAGAAGCTTATTTCTCTGTGTCCCTGTGCTGTGGTGGGGAGCTACTGATCTTCTTTGGTGTCAGCTTCTGTAGTGGGATATGGGGGACTTGGGCTGGCAGTGAGTCTTTTAGGGGGACCCAAGAGTCATCTTTTCTATGCAACCTAAAAATACCTAAGCATGTGTTGCAAGCAGCGTGTTAAGTTTCAAAAAATGTTAATTGAGCTGTTTTCTGTCTTTTCTCATTCTCACGCTCTTTTTCCTCCACCAATGTGGAGGTTCTGATGCATATTTTATTCCTATCTATAGGAATATATATTCTCTTATAATCTATGTTTTACTGAAGTGGTGACCCCAACAGTTCTACTGACTTATGACTTTTCTTTTTGCTTCATTGGAAAATGGCTAGATGCTCTTTCTCTGGGCTGGTGCATGTAGGAACGGTCAGGAAAGTCTGCTTGTAACTGTTGAAATGATTAACTAAATTTTGTTAAACTTCCTTGTGGCTATTGTGAGTGGTCTGAAAAGGGAGTTGCACTCACTTTTGCTGCGCAACTGCAAGGTGGTGCTCTCTCAGACCCCCTAGCCCTCAGCTGCATCGGAGGCAGTGCTAGGTACCACGCAGTCAACGGTGCGAGCGTGATTTTGATGGCTTCTAGAAGCACTTGCATTCTCAAATAACCCCTCTCTCTCACCCCATGCAAGCCCCTCCATGTGGTGTTTTAGTTCCTACTAGTATAATAAAGGGTCCTACTAGTATGATAGACACTCTCCCAGCCTGTAGTCCCGGCACCAATTTTTGCCCTTGACAATGGTGTATTTATTCTTGCCAAGGTGCTCAAGTGGGCTGGAGGGCTGCGGCCGAGGAGCCCATTCCCTGCAACCGTCTGCTGTCTGAGCGAGCCTCTCCAGTGGAGAGGTAGCGTGCACTGCTGGAGGCAGTATCATTTGAAACGGTACAGCAGTTTTTCTTGGTGCCCATGGCTTGGAATCCTTCTTCAGTATTTAGGTACTTTTAATTTAATTTAGTCGAAAAACTTAAGCTAAAGCAGAGGGCATGGCTACAGGAACAAGTTACAGCAAGGCAGTATAGGGTGTGGATTTACTCCACATTAGTTGCTCTGTAGTAACTGCTCACCTGCATGTTTTTATCCTGCAGAAAGTGCATAGTCCTTTGATATCTCACTCCTTAATGAAAGTGAGATAAAATTGCCTGACGTACCATCATTAAAACTGGACAGCTACTGTGTTAATTTCCAAGTGCCTTACATTGTTTCTGAGGATGATCTCATAACTAAAATGTGGGTATAATACTGTATGGTTTGGGTTTGGGTTGTTTTTCTGACTGGTACCCGTATGTTTGAGCTTGTAGAACAACAGTCCTCCTACAGTACATGTCTAGTTTAGTCTTTCCTATGCAAGAACAACTTCAGTCTTAAAAAAATTGCATTCAGGATTGAAGTGAGGGATCTGTGAGCATCCCTTTTCATCTTATTAATATCAGATTTCAAGTTATTAACTGACTTAATAGCTTTTGGATTTTTAATACTAGGGACATTATGTCCATTAAATCTATATTAAAGCTATTATTGCCTCTAATAAAGCTTTGTTGGACTTTCATCCTGGTGCAAAGTTTGTAGCGTGACTACTTTCAAACTGGATGTTGCAACTATGGCAAAGAATTTCAGCTGATGGGAGTAGGGAATACAAAACGTGGGACAGAGTAACAGGGAGTAGAAAGGGATGTATCAGTAGAAAGTGATAGTATGTTCTGAAAGCTGGGGGGTTTATTAAAGGCATTTTATTGCATAGTAGGCTTTCAAAAGTCATATTCTGGCTTTGAGGAACAGGAGTTGAGTGCCTAGCCTTTTTATGCAGTTTGAAAGAAGAAAAATTCCCACAGGCAGTTTATTTGCATTTTAAGCACTTGATGTTTTGTGAGAATGTCCAAAGACTTATTCGCAACATCAACAGTGAGGTAAATCATAAACTTTGAGCACTAAAAACATAGACATTTTTCGCAGTAAATTGGGGCAAATTGCTGTAGCAAGGACAATCATGTCTTTCTTTTAAAGTGTACTGTGTGTTTGGAGTTGTTTAATTTAAAAAAAATATAAATAAATGAAAAAATTAGGACAGCTTGACCTGCACACTTCAGCACGCTCGTGTTTTTGGCATGAATCACAGAACGTTTCTCAGGGATTGGCGGTATCTCACAGCCGTTGCATGCCTATGCAGGCTGTTTTTCATTTTTAAAAAGGGCATAATTGTTGAATGGAAAAATATTATAATTAGTTCTGAACTATTTCAGATTTTGTTTTCGGCACGTAGAGCCTTCTTCACAGCTCTTCCTCTCTGTTTTCTTTCTTAACGCAAATCTTTCATTTGCTTCCAACTTCCTGCTTCTCTGCCCAAATTCTCCTATCTGTTGATCTGCCTTTTGCCACTTCTTTAACATTACTCATATAACCTTGACTCAGCTTTGACTTCCCTGAAACACTCCTGTTTTCTTCATCTTCACAACCTTAATTATTGCTCCTCCTTTTAGCCTTTGCAACTTTGAGCTCTGCAGTGGCTAGTACAGGTAGAATGCTGTGTTTCATACCTTGACTGACACATTCCAGATGGAGTGACTCCCCTTTAATTTAGGATCTTGTTAAAAGTGCTATACTCATTCAAAAGCCTCATAGACACATGGAACCCTAAGGGTCTCTAGATTCTGAAGTTGGTAACAGCCCCTGCTGTGGTGGTTCTGCCTCAGAAAAGATTTTGAGACTGACTTATTGAAGACTTTTGCCTCGCCACACAGCTTTTCTCTCTTTCCCCACTCAAAATTCTGTGTACGGAGTCTTTCTCTACACCTTCTAGGTTTTAACTTCCATTACTAGCTTTAAGAATGAATAGCCACCTATGTTTAAGCTACTACAATCTCTAGTTCTCCCGTGCCTTAGTTTATATCTAATTCTTGTAAAGCATTTGGAGATTATTGGGAAAATCCTTTATGAAAGAAAGAGGGGGTTTTGTCCATTTTGGGTTTTTCAGGCTTGTTTTGTTTTGTTTTTTTCCACAGCAGATCACTTTTTGTCCTTACACGTAAAAAAAATAAAACAACAACAACAAAATTTTAATTTCCAGAAATATTTGTGCTATTTATAGTATTGGAAATATGTGTATTAATGGCTACAGGCTTTTTGTACATGTCAACCCGATCCCATATAATGTACTAACTTGCAGTTGTTTTGCATGCCAGATTAGTATCTGAAAGTCTTCAACCAGAGACTTCAGTTCAGGATTGGCTTTGATTGATGATTGATTGGAAAATGAAAACTAGCTACAGACATTTCGAGTCAATAACTAATCAGCTCTTCCACGTGGTAGTAGATACAGTGCAGCAACTTCTATCGAATGTGTAAGAGAGGTCTTGATGCTTACTATAGAGCTGTTATAGAAGCGTTGCAAATAACTCCAGAGACATGAGCAAGTTAATAAATAAATAATTCATGTGTTAGATTAAATTTTTCTGAGATGACTTAATGATTCTTTGGTTTTGTGCTGCATGTGGCATTTGGAAAGAGCCTAATCTTCAAAAGCGGTTAACAATCAGACACCCACACGTTGTCTTTAGTTGGCTACCTAAAATATTTAAGAACCACCTGTTTATATCCTGCCAAGAACTGCTTTTTGGTTTGCATTAATGAGGATAAGTAATACTAATACCTAATGTATTTGTTCATGAAAGCATCTGTTAACGTAAGTGTCCTTTGATGCATTTTTGTTAGGTAGTAAAATAAAAATGAAGATACTAGCAATATACTGAAGAAACAAACTTTTAGAATCCTAAATGCGATGTCGTCATAGTACATTACACTAAACATTGTAAAATAAATATATTTAATATTCCTAATCCCATCCTCCCCGGAGGTTACTTGCTTCTTGTGTAAATTATTCTAGCCTGATTGCCTTCATTGCTTATTCCAACAACTTCTTCCTCTGTTTGCATCCACAAATCAAGACACTTTTAGGACAGAGGAGTAACTACTACTGTGCAGCTTTTAATAAACTGTAGTAATTTCTATGAACACTTCAAGTCACTATATCAAATGTGCTCAGTGCAAACACTTCTTTATCTTACCTGGGTTGTTTTAAGTTTGAGGGCTGGTAAGATGCCATAAATATTATGCAGGGCTTAAAGGAATAGTCATGAATGTGACAAAGTGTCATTGCCTCAATCTTATGTTGATTTTTAAACATGGTAAGAAATCAAGGTGGACAGATAAATTCATGATTACTTTGCAGAGATTTCTCCAGTGCTCTGCTACAACTCGATTATCATATGTGTAGTCTGTGAAACCTCTTCACCTGAGACTTGCAGATGGGGGTGTAAGCCTATAAGACAACTTTATTGTGAGTGCAAGTGTGAATATGAACTCAAAACCTTGTAGCTGCTCTACCTGCTAGTGGGCATGCTTTTACCAGCCGTATCCTGCTTTATTTCTTCATGAGAAGGAGCGAGTTGCTTAGTGCTCATAGTGAGATACTACACGATAAAGAGTGTGCCCGTGGTAGTTACCGACACATTAGTGGAGATGCTGACAACTCATGCTTTTACTTAGCCTAATTAATTTGTTCATCTAGCTGCAAGAGTTACTCTAGACATGGAAATGTGTGTAGAAAATATTGGAAATGTTAAAAATTATTGCTTAATGGGTGAATTTATAAACCTTTTTTTAAGTAGGATCTCACACCTTGTTTATGCTGTTGAAAAGTACTAAGCCTGCTGCATTGGGTTGCTCGAGCAAACATGTGAGGGGTCCGGGCATTTCCCATTAGCACCGAAGGGCCGCATGAGCTCTTTGTGGCCAGGTTTCTAGGTTCAAGAATAGAATGCTTAAACTCTTGTTTCCCTTTTTACCTTCAAACATGATCTCGTTGCTAGTACGAGATTCATAAATGGAAAAGAGGGAGCAGTCTTTACAGCTCTAGAGTGATAGTGTTGTGAAGTCGTGCATCTTGCTTAGTTGTGTCCAGCATATTTTGCCTTGCTATCTGCAGAATCTTTACTTCGGCAGTATCTTTATTTTTAAATTTTGAAGGAGCTGGTTTGAAATTAATGGCTGCAAAGCACTCTGCAGAAAGAAAGATTCTTCTGGATAAAGAAATGATGATTTTCAAAATGAAAACCTGGAAACCATAAAAGCAGTTTCAGGTAGAGAAAAATGGTAGGCATGGTACGTAGGAACAGTTGCAGCCTTTGCTTCCAGCTTGATTCAGTCTGTGACTGTTAATACTAAAATACAAATTACAAATGCCAGTCACAAACAGTTGAAACTGTTCTATGTTAAAAAGATATATTATTGAATATCAATATTTATTGAGCTGTGTAAATACTGTGGTATCTGAGGAATGAAAATTTTCTTTTCAAAGACAAGTTTACTATCTTGGACTATCCATAGAGCAGCTAAGTAACTATGATAAATGCTTGAGACTCTCAAAAGATTATCTGTGGTCACTGTAACTTTTAATTGGCATATTAAATCTTAACTTTAAATATTTTTTTGAACCAAGTTCAGGTTTTCAATCTCTGTATTCTGAGCCAGTTTTTTTGCTGTTGTTTATATATACCTTGCCCAACCTCCACCAGCTTTGCCTGTGGCTGCAGACACCTTCTTTGGTCCCTGTCCCTTGTTCCTGCCAGCTCCGTTGTTTTATGAGTCGGTCTTTGCTTGGAAGGACCTCTCTGGTTACCTTTCTCCAAGTTCTCTCCCTCCTTGACACCAAACTTCTGAGCCCCGTCTGTGCAGTTGCTGTTCCTCCTCTACTCAATGTGCACCGCTCTGTGTTCACGCCCGTTCCCTGTTGCTTTACTGGGCCTCTCTGTCATGAGCTTTCCAAAGCAGGAGATGTTTGTTCAGTACTTTACCTATTATGCCCTTTGTGTACAAGAAGGGTTGCATAAATAAACTGTAAAATACTTGAACTGGCTTGTTGTGTTGCCAGTGTTGCTTATGTTTGGAATTAACTCTCAGTTGTTTATGATTGTTAACGAAAATACGTGGATTCAAATGGTTTATGCTTGTTGCTGCCAGGCCTGTTAGAAAAATATTTTGAATTGGTGGAAAATCTGCTTAAGCATACATGACCTTTAATTTACCTGAAGAATTATCTCATTGAGAAGGTTTCAGATTGTTTTGAGATGGTAGCAGTTCTGAATTTGTCTGGATTTAAACGTTAGGTCTTCAATTCTTCAGTCAAACCTAGACCATATAGACCTTTATTGATAGACTGGGCTTATGCTTCACTGAAGACTGGAGCTTATAATACAGAAGAGATACCATAAAAACTGGTGTGCCAGCTGAACATTAGGCTCCTTTCCATAGCATTTACTGATGAAATGAACAGAAAGGTAATGCAGTATCCTAAATTTTATGGAGGGTGCATACATTAAAAATTCTTGGTATTGAGAAACATTATTAAGTCATCGTTGACATAAACACAAGAAGACGCAGTAGTTAGTATCTCTTAATCTCATTTGTGTGAGGAAGTATCTAAAACTGGCAGGTAATGAATAAGTCTCTTTCAGGCTTCAGAAAACAAGTAGAAATATGACAATGTATGAGTCTATCTCTAAATGTATCCTTTGTTACCTCTGCCTACCCTGAAAATAACCTACAAAGGCTTAAGAGGATCATCATGTTGTGGTGGTCTTTTTACTGACTTTGTAATATTGAAGTCTAGTACTGCACACCAATGTGGCAGTGTATCCAGACATGTTTTGCCATGTCTTCTGTTGGATTCACTGCCTCATAAAATCTCTTTATTAGCTCCTTTGGATCCAAAGGAACCAGTGCAGCCTCAGCTACGACGGAGCAGTTGGCACATGGACAGAGCACGCCAGCAGCCTGCTTGAAGCAGGCAACTCTGCTTGAAGGGGCATGGTGTTGGAGCCATGGGTTGCGTGGTACAGGACAGCTCTTGACGTGGCTGGGAATTCTGCTCTCCTGGTTAATGTTGTGAAACGATTGCACTTGTGAATAACAGTGGAAATGAAATTGAGCATTTGTTACTACAGATTTAGCATGCCCCAGGCAGACCACGTTTACTGGTTATAAAACTCTGTAGCTGCTTGTTCCGATGGAGACAGCCTCCGACGGGAAACTAAGGGAAGCCGTTTTCTTCCAACTTTGATACAAGACTGGGTTTGAAATATAACTGTTGCTGAAGAACCTGGCCATTGATTCTCAGCCCCTTAAAAATTAGAGCCTGAATGGGCCTGAAGATTCCCCAAAAGTCAGGAAGCTGAGGAGTGGGGAAATAGCTTCAGGATGAACTGAAAGATGAAGAGAGATTTTATCTGGGGCCTGGGGTGAACAGCATGATGATGATACACTTGGAAGTCTTTCTGTTAGGGTGGATTTTAAAATGTATATTTTGTTTAATTTCTGTTGTAACGAATGCATCAGCTGAGCAGTGGTACTTCATGCGTTTGCCCACTTTGCAGTCCATAGTTGCTTTTTCCCACTTCAAGCCACCTGAGGTTGTGCTGCCTCAACTGGTATTAGTGTCATCTAGAATGTGGTCAGTGGGTGGTGAGTCTGAGACCTTATGGTCCGCTGGGCGGTTAAGTCCCAGTTAGTGTTGCTGTAAGTGTCAAAGCTTGCATTAGGGTGGTAAAATTTCTTCCTGAAGCCTGAACACTGATCTGCTGAGTTGTCGTAGGAAAGTGACATGGAAGCTAACCCTGCAAATAGTGGAAGCCAAGAGCTTCCTTCAAGAGATTTGGTTTACATTGTAAATTATTTCCACACAAAGGAAAAGCTAATGCTGTCGTACAGCAGACATTTAAATTGATCGTATAAGGATTAGATGTTTCTGATCTTTAGACTCAGCACTGAAAGAAATGGGAAGGAGAGATGGGTCCTTTTTTCTCCCTTGAGCTTATAAGCATAGGGAGAAAAGCATATGTGAAAAGTGGATAAATACTGTAGCTTAATGCTGCAAAATAATGTATGTAATAAACTGACAAGAGCTAAATAAACCATATGAAATATTATTAGACATAACCTTTGATTGTTAAAATCCTATAAAACTTAGTGTCCTTATTGCTTTTCTAAATCTTACCAAAAGTTTATAGCCTAAAATGATAAATGTATTCTGTAGTTCTGAGTTCCTTAAGCTATATTCCCATGTCTGTGTACAGACCCCACTCAACATGAAAGTAACCCCTCTAGATAACCATGCTACCTTATTATTTTCCTCCTTTGAAATTTCCATTAAAGTACTTTTAATATTTCAACCTAAATCAGTCAGTCTAAGCTATCCAAGCAGAAGCTGGTTTCTAATGAAAATGGGTTACATATATATCTATTCATTTGGTACTATATTATTTAGTGCAGTCAGAAAAGCTTTTTTAGTTCTTTGACTCCACTAGACTCTCAGGGGAATGGAGGTATTGGACTTGTACTGCCAAAGATCCTTTGTGAAAGGCAATTAACAAAATGTTTTATGACAGTGTCAGCAGTCTCACTTTCAGTCGTTTGTCCTTTGATTGGGTAGAGGCTTTATCCTTCTGTCTTAATAACCCTACTAAAACTGGGAAACATAGTTAGAATACCATATAAAAGAAATACCAGGATTTGGCAGTGATGGAATTTAGTGCTGCAACTGTGAAAGAATTACCAGATACAGCAATTATGATGTCTAATTTTCACACTACTGTAATAGAAACAAGGTAATGCAAGTAAGTATGGAGTTGCAACAGCAGGAACAGGTGAGAATCTCATTTCCCTCTCCTATCAATTTCTGGTCCTAAACTAAATACAGTCATAGGCTTTCTTGCATTAGTCTTCTGTCAGACCATCTCTCAACTTTTGCCTTTAAAAAGGTGAAGAAAGTAGTAGCATTTGTAAAGTTTCACACATGCAAGTATCTTCGCAGTTTATTTTGCCTTTGGATAGACATTCACAGTAAAGATCATGTGTGAAGAATAATAAGGACTTGACGCAGAGATGCGTAGACTTGGCTTGACTGCAGTACCTTAGGCTAGTCAGCATGTCTCTGGAAGCCCCAACAGTGGAAGAGTTTGTGCTTTTATGGAATGATATTTATTCCTCCATTTTGTCTTCGTGATGTATTAAAAAGCAGCATGTTCTTCCAAATTATTTCTCAGGCAAATCTTTCTTCTGTTCCGTGCATGATGAGCCTGCACATCTGCACTGCTCAGAGGTGGGATAGCAGAGGTTGAACGATCTGGCTTGTCCTGTGCTATGTTTGGTGCTCCCAAAGAGCCCAGACAAGGTCTAAAGACACGGCCCTAGATGACTGCTGAGTAGCTTCATGGGAATTTTGCTGGAGTGTGTACTGTCATGTGTTGAAAATCTCAGGGACAATTTAAATTCAGCATAGTATTTAAACATTTGCCTTATGACTTCTTGTTTTTCACTGATAATTTATGATCATATTTTTCTCTTTGTTTCCGTCTTCCCCCTCCTATGTTCTTCTCAAGGTTGCATGTAACGTTTTTTAAGTGTGCTATTGCAGCACTAGCACCATCAGAATGCTTTGGATAATGTTGCATAGCAACATAAAATTTAATTTGTGTCAAATGTTTGGGCATTCTTCTAATGCGAGATTTTTTTTTTCATTCTTTTCTTTTTCACTTGAACTGTATTGTCATTGATTGGGGTGAAACCACTGGTACACTAGTACTTTGTGAAGATTGTTATAATAGAAGCAATGCCCAGCATCCAAAGTTGCCTGGAGATTTTGGTTTTGTCTCGCAGTAATTTAATGCTCTGTCAGCCATAAGAACACTGAACAAAATGATGTGTGAAAGGAAGATTGTTTCATTTCTGAACTTTCATGTAGCCCAGAAGTATATTCTCCCCTTGTGATGACTCCTATTTCATATTCCCCTTGTGTTTGCAGTCCATTTACCAGTGATATAACTGCAACTATACTATCTGTTGATCAACCAGGGAATAGAGTTTGGTCTTTTCCTGTTTCAACAATGATCAGCCACCTCGAGTTTACAAATTATATTTCCAGCAATTGCCTAAGAAACCGTAGTTTTAAGTAGATTGTCAAGCAGAGCATCCTTATAAGGAACATGGAGGTTTTGGCCATTTGAGGGGAGTACCTGGGTGAGACTGAGGGGAGTGAATTTAAAGGATTAATGTCAGCTGAGTTATGTGCTTAATTACTTCTCAAGAGAATGCCCAACCTGTGAAAAATGAAGTAAACCAGAGAAATGAATGCTTTTCCTGACCACTGACTTCATTATCATAAGTGTTGTTACGTATGAGAGTGACTAAAGGCACAACAACTTGAATAGAACATACTAGGAAGTTCATTTGCACGTGATTATATATTAGGGGGCCGGTTAGCTCAGTGGTTTGAGCAGCGGTGCTGACAACAATGACAACACCGAGGTCGCGGGTTCGATTCCTGCTCGGTCCCCCTGTGTTGCCTGGTCTAGTCAAGAGGTGGTGTCCCTGCCCATGACAGGGAGATTGGACTAGATGATCTCTAAGGTCCCTTCCAGCCTAGGCCATTCTATGATTCTATGATTCTATATGTGATTTGGTTAAAATGAAGCGAGCAGGGGAGGAAAAAAAAGGTCCATCTTTCCCATAAAATACATTTGTAGCAAGTGCATTCCAGAGTCTGGACTTTCAGGCTCGACTCAGTCATCTCAAATATGTTTCCAGTGTTAAACGTGTAGTTTTGTAACTGTTCAGCCAAAGGTGCGATAGGAATATTGCAGGGTGACAGAGGTGGCTTTGCATGCATCACCCTTACCGCCACCGCCCTCGGAAGCGTGGCACGTTCTCAGCGTGGACTCTTAAGTGCCTAATGGGAGGTTGTAGAGAAAATGAAGCCATTTGAAGAGGTATGCAGAGGAAGGAGGTAAGGGTACAGACACAGATTGCCCCAAAAGACATTTTGATTAGGTGATGGGGAGCAAGTTTTCCTCGAGAGAGTGGCCAGATAGCGCGAGGCGTTGCCTACCAGAAACGCTGAAGAACCTCCATCCTTGTGGAATTGCAGCTCCCTTGGTTATGACACTCAGCAACGTGATGCAGCTTCAAAGTTTGTTCTGTCTCTGGAGTTAGTCTGTTTTGAGTATTGGATGATCTCCAGAGTCCTGTCCAGCATAAAGCATTGTATGATTTTTTTTTTTTAACTGATTCTCCAAAGAGTATTCAGAGTCATGGGCTGGTTTAAATCAGTCTATAATGAAGCCTCTGTAGTCACATCTTTGCTGTTGTTGTACATGGAATAATCTTAATCTTATTTAATGAATTTTTTTCAATATGTGTAAATCTATGGTTGCACTGTAAGCATACTTTTAGTGTTTCTAGTTTCTTTTGCTTTCTGTGCATAGAAGAGTTTTTAAGAGTATATAAACATGAAAAGATTTCTTTGATAGCTGGCTTCGATATAAAAACAGTATGTTTCCACTGTCAACATGTAACGGATACAGGCAAGAAATGTGTTCAACCAAAATCTTTATCTAAGGCATTCTAAAGAAATATTTAAGATATCTTCTGTACAGTTTGTTCCTACTTCTAGCTACTCACCATCAGTTCCAGAGCCTGAGGTACTCCTGAATTCTACGCTTCTGGTTGCTATTAGAATTTCTGGTATCTGGAATTAATCATTGTTTTGACCATATGAGTTCAGCAGCTGTGAAATACCCAAGTCACTAATATAATCTGACACCATGGTTTATGATGGAATATCTAGTTTCCCAGAATTATGCAAAAGACTTTTTTCCTCTCAAACAGTGGCACACACTTCCATGTCTTTATCAGTTCTGTACATGTTTAATTTAAAAATTATTTTTCTAAGAAGCAGAAGTGGATATAAAAAGAATTGTTACCATGTATGTATTATGATCATGTTAATAAATATGTTTATATGCATTCAATTTAGTTTCCTTCATGCTTTGGATACATTTGAAAATGGTTTTCATGTCACTGGTGTTCCTCTGATAATCAAGTATGGTTTTGAATTCAAAGAAAACAACTTGGTGACACTGAGCTATAAAATTTAAGTGTCCCCATTTGTTTATATTTTCATTTTTTATTGCAAAAACATTTGGACTGATTTTTTATTATTTTAAATTTAACTATAAAGGCCTCTGGTACTGTTTGCTTCCTATGTTGTCATATATCTACTTAATGTGTCTGTCTCAGTATTTTTCCTCCTTTTTAGATTTAAATGAGTTTGTATTTCATTTGAGTGATGTACTATTTCAAAGGATTTTGCATTCCTTATGATTTTACTGCCCTTTTAGATTATGTGCTGTAGTAATCAGCTTTATTTTTGGTCTTGCTCCATTTGATAACATCTATAGAAACATTATTGATTTAAATTAAATGACAAATGTATCTGAGATTTGTTAATGATAATGCTTTTCAAGGTCAATCATTTTAACAGCAGAGAAACGGTAGAATAAAATTAGATAGATTTACAAATCTAGGCGAAAAATATAATAAAACATGGGGCTTTTTGTAAAGTCAAGGATAACAACTGAGTAAAACCCAAAGTTGAAAGGGATGCTGTGTAATCAGAGTAGAGCCTCTAATATGGGTTCGCAGTATTTATGGCTTGTGAAGAGAAGCAGATGTGAAGATATTTTACAGTATATGGTCTACTTTTGTCTGGTGCTTCGGCATCGGTATCAGAAAAGTGTTGACCAGTTTTCTAAAACAGGAGAGGGAAGTGATGATAATAGATTTGCTATACAATTTTCAGTATATGGAAGCAATGCAAATGGAAGTGATAGTGATTTGGAGGTTTACAGTGCATAATAAAATCTTCTTAGAACCATTTCTTCTTAAAATCCACATTAATTAGATCAAATGTCATCAAAAACGTTAGCACCCGTGTGCCTGCATATTGATCTGAAACTAGGTTGGAATAGCATTGACTGAAGGCAAGGGAGTGCCTGCATTTCCTTGTGGATGAGGAGAACAAAAGCTTTGTTCAGAAATTTCGATGAGCGATCTGCAGCTCCCTCTTCATCTTGAGTGTAAAGGCTCAGTGATCTTTTGAGCACTGCCCACGGAGTCAACCACTGTCCTCTCCTTCAGGACTTGTGTCGTTTGTAAAGTAGTCTGCTGAAAGCTAAGGTGAAATTGCCCCTGCTCTTGGGTTTTGGCTCATGAATTGAGAGCACCTCTATGTATCAACACTGTGCTGCTTACAATTGCTTTTTCAAACAATTGAGACTTGAAAAGACCTCATCACAAGCCAGTTTCTTTAGTTGAGGGGAGAGCTTTTATCTGAAATACTTGCAATCTGTTACAATAGAAGCCTCTTAATTTTAGATTATTCTTTGTCCAGTGATACATTCCAAAAGGGAAACACATTTGTTTGGATATAAACAATAAAGAATGGTGTATGGAAAGTGGTACGTCCCTGTGGACATTTTCTCACAGGAATGCAATTCTGCCCCAAACCTCTTAAGAATTGTCACTGCTGTACTTGAGGAGATAACAACAATAACCATTAAAACTAAAGTATTGCCATCTATTGTTAGGCTGTTGTTCCTGTTTTGACCCACTATGTTCTTTCAAAATTATGGATGGATTTTGTTCCTTCAACCTTTATTCTAATCTTCTGTCTAAATATTTAAATCACAGGCTTATTGATTAAGATAACATGGATGTCCATACGAGTCCATGATATTTCTGTTTTTTATGAAAACATCCCTGTTAGCCCAGCATGTTCATTTCTGCCCCACCAAATTTGGTTGCTCTGTTCCCACTCTCCCACGGATGTAGAAGAGTACATACCGTATCTATGCTTATTAGTTGCCAGTAATTTAATGGGTTCTTTACATCTGCATATTTGCAGATACTGCAGGTTTTTGCTCCAGTTGTTTGTGACTGTTGACCTTGCTCTTTTTGCCGATATTCTTTAGACAGTCAAAGTTCAACTGCGTTTCTCAGCAGGGATTTCTCTGTTCATTTTTATAGATGATCTTAAATGTGAGACTCCTAACTCTTACGTGTTTCAGTTGTTTCTATAGCAACTGGGTAGGTAGAGATGCAGCAGCATTGCTTTTCTTCCCAGCTGGTGTTCTGCGTTCTCAGCAAGGGGAGAGTTTAAGGAAAATAGAGAGGGTATTAATTTGGTTGTAACTGGCTCAGAAGTTACCTCACCCTTTAAAAAGGAGTTAGCCACAATTTTAAGTAGGGCTTCTGAAACTTTATTGAAAAAAATTTTGCCTTCTTGGGAAGTGACATGAAGTAAGTATGTGTCAGGTTTTTGTCTCCCAGCTGTTTGGGCCTTCATGTTTTCTTCCACCTAAAACCCCATTTTCTTCCACCTAAACCCCTGTTTTCTTCATAATGTGGACAGCAGTAAGACTTCTTTTCGGAACTAGACTGCTACTTATAACTTGCATGTGGCTTGGACGTATATGAGGTGCAGAGCTTTTTAATTACTCTTATTCCTTCTTTTTATCTGATTTTTGGAGCTGTCCAGAAACTATATTATACTGGACTGTAATTCTGTAGTAGACTATCAAGTGACTGCCTCACGGTAAAATGTTTTTGTACTTAAAATCCTACATATCCAGAGATTGGACTCACGTACTCTTCCTTCTCCAAAAAGGGGAAGTTGTTTGCATTCCCTTTAGCAGTCTTCTCTCTTACCTCATGATGGAAATGTTCATTACCTATGTTCCTGAGGATCTCTGATGGCAAATTGTTCCCTCTGGAATAACCCAAAGTCTTTCTGCTGTGCCTGATCGCCTGAAGTTCTGCTACTCTTGATGATGCTTCTTTAGCCAAGGCCCCAAGGAAGCAACCCTGCTCTGTGAGGGGTGGGTTGCTCTCAGCATTGCTTGTGTATTGTGAAGACTTCTGGGTAGTGAGGATTTTTACCTTATAGTGTTTAAGCCATTATTATATAAATCACAGGATCACAGGAATGCTAGGACCTAGAAGGGACCTCGGAAGATCATCTAGTCCAACCCCCCTGCCAGAGCAGGATCACCTACAGTAGGTCACACAGGAACGCGTCCAGGCAGGTTTTGAATGTCTCCAGAGAAGGAGACTCCACACCCTCCCTGGGCAGCCTGTGCCAGTGCTCTGTCACCCTCACAGGGAAAAAGTTTTTCCTGATGTTTTTTGTGGAACCTCCTATATTCCAACTTGTACCCATTGCCCCTTGTCCTGTCATCAGACATCACTGAGAAGAGCCTGACTCTGTCCTCCTGGCACTCAGCCTTTACACATTTATAAACACTAATGAGGTCACCCCTCAGCCTCCTCTTCTCCAAGCTAAAGAGACCCAGCTCCTTCAGCCTCTCCTCATAAGGGAGATGTTCCACTCCCTTCATCATCTTTGTGACTCTGCGCTGGACTCTCTCAAGCAGTTCCCTGTCCTTCTTGAGCTGAGGGGCCCAGAACTGGACACAATATTCCAGATGTGGCCTCACCAGAGCAGAGTAGAGGGGCAGGAGGACCTCTCTCAACCTGCTAGCCACACCTCTTCTAATACACCCCAGGATGCCATTGACATAGGTTTTAAGCTCCTCTGAAGCTCTTTATTTTTATTAAATTAAAATTCATGGGTATAGGAGGTGGATATCAGTTGTCTGTTCTCAGAAAGATGGGTCCTGTCAGGTTAGTGCTCCTCTTCGACTGGATCAGTGTACATAGCGTCAGAATTGCTTTCCTAACCAGAACAACTCTAATTAGCAACTTGGAAAGTTCTTATCTTTTTAGTAGCCAATAACCAAATGGTTCATCTGCTCATGTGGGAGTGTCATGGGTTAGAGCTGAGCCGACCACTAACACGGACAGACGCTCTCTAACACCCTCTTCCCCCCCAAATGGGAAGGAAAAGGGAATGAAGCAGAGAGACTTTCGGGTTACAGAAGAAAAAAAAAAAAAGAACAGCTTTAATGAAACAATAGTAGAAATAATAGTGGAATGATAAAAGTAAGGAACTATATACACCTATGGATAGTAGCCCGATATCAAACCCGACTCCCTCCCCCGATATCAATCCCCACTGATGCTGCAGAGCAGGAGGCACTGGGGCAGCCCCAGGCTCAGTGGCGGCGGGAGCTGGGTACACGGAGCTGGATTCGGGAACTCAGGATCCAGATCAAAAGCAGGAGGTCAGATGGAGTCCTCCCTGGACACCGGCCATTGCAGAAAAGGGACAAAACTCTCGTGATCACTCAATATATACTAAATAGGACGTATATGGAATGGAACACCCTCGTTGGTCACCTATTCTGTCTATTACCTCCCGGATGTGCAACCTTTTACTTCCTTGTGACCCCTCTTACTGCCTGGCATTCCCAGCGTGGCACACAAGAGCCAGCAGTGGCCTTGATCACTATAGGAATAAGTATCAGCAAGAGCCTTTCTGCATCCCAGTCTCAAGCCGTAACTGTAAACATCAGGTGTTATCACTGCCAGTAGCACACACTGTCTGCAAAAACATGCTGCTGACTTCAGAAAGTGCAGCCTTTTAGAAGAGACTAAACTGGCAAGTAAAAATCACTAAACAGGACTGGATTTTTTAGCTAAACCCAGGACAGGGAGATAAGAAGTTCAGATGTGTTCTCAAGGAGCAGGTACGAAGCAAGACTTCTCACCTTGCAGGAAGCTGCCCCCATGCAAGCTGTTGGTGAGACAGCCGTCTGCAGATCTGTGGGGATCCTGCAGGCTTCAGGATGCCGTCCATGACATACCTGTCGTCTCCACGTTGGCGATGGTGCCTCAGAAGAAGTACTTGCACTTTTGGAAATAAGACTAGGTTTTCACACTTTGTTCCTTCTCTATTTTCCCTCTCTCTCTCCGTCATATGATTCTCTCAGAGAGATTCACAAGAACAAATGAACATGAAATCTGGTAAGTTCATAAATCATCATGCTTACCTGCTGGCTGCCTGAGCAGGATTCTTATCCTCAGTGGACTGCATTTTAGTATAGATTTAAATGTTAAGTGGAACATCTCTTCAAAACATTCTGGCTTAAAAATACCCAAATGGACATTGCTTCCATAGATTCTAATCTAGTGTATCCCCTCTATGTATAGGGCCACTAAGCTGCTTAGGAGTTTGGGGTGTCCTTCAGGGCCTGAGGGAGCTGAGACTCTTCAGCTGGGACATTTTTTATGAAGAAAATGCTGTTTGAAGGATCTTGTATTATTACAGAAAAACTGTGACTCTTATCAGAGATTTTGAGTATCCTGTTGTATCTACTTAGATTTTAAATTTTATCTTAGTACATTTTCTGGTGTTATATGCTTTATCTCTTACAACATAATTATTCTATAGAAGAAAATCAGTGTAGTAACTACATTTTTATCAGCTCTGTTCACTTGAAAAGAATACATTTCATAGTGCCTGGAATCCAATCCTGAACATAAAGGTCTGTTGAAGCGGTTTGGATTCATATTCAACTCTCAATTAAGGTTGCTAGGCAGGAGTTTAGGGAAGAATTTTGACAAGGAAATTAATTTTGCTGTTGTGGTTGGGACAATTTTAGCTACGTGATTTCCAACAAAGGTAAAATGCAGTATGAACTTGTGTGTTTTCCTTGCTGCCTGGTTTCTGAATACGCAAAATGGGATTGTTCTGTTCTCCAGAGTATTAAATCCGGGTAATACATAAATATAAAACTAGAGTTTGACCAGTTTCCTTAAAGTGTTGATTTAATTACCGTTAAATATTAGCTAAGAGCAAGCATCATCTTCATCTTTACTGAATTTGCTGGTGAGTTTCTGCTCAAGATTAATTTAAATAGCTATTGCATTCTTTAAGAAGGGAATGCATATTCTCTTCTGAAAGCTTCAAAAATTATATTGGGGAATGAGAAGTCGGGATGGTGTTGAGAATTATCCTGAGATTAAAAAAGACAAGTAAAGCAGCAGTGGCATCTGCTAAGAGAGGCTGTGGCTGGAGCCAGAGAAGAAGCAGCGTCTAGCACTGGGGGTGAAGTGAGAATACATTCCTGGGGAGAAGGAGAATGAACAGGTGAAGTTGTGCTTTTTTAAAAATTTTTTTTTAATTTGCTTTTTCAAGAAAGCTATTTTGACTCAAGTTAGTAACCGTAGTTTGAGTGTCTCATTTCAGGTGAATATAAGCAAATATTAGGAACTGAGATGTTAAGTGAGATTCTGATGTTGGCTTTCTTGACATCTCTTTCAGATTTTTAAACAAATCCTACTTGAGCAGACCTCTTCAGGCATTAGGGATTTTATATATAATTAATGTTCAGATGAACCTTCCAAAAAATCTGCTTTGAAACTTTGTTACGCATTTCTTCATTCAAATCACTTAATGTTTTCAATCTTGTTTACTTCTTTCCAGCTGTTAACACAATAGGGGAAAAGCTTCCAAGGAATGACTATTGATGTCTGAGGGAACCTAATTGGAAAACAATTGCTGTGATGTCATGTGCAGATTTTATATGGTGCTCACAAGCAGCTGTTTATGAACAACTACAGATTGTGTAAAATTGCCTATAAAGGTTTTGTTCTTCTAGTAAAGCTGCTGTCTACACTGTCAAAAGCTTGTTGATGTAGCTGTCTGTATATACTTTTGTTTTAAGTGAATTTTCGTAGCACAAAATCAACTTACTTCGTGGGAAAAAATACTTTTTTCACTATGATTTTTATCATTCAAACAATAAAAACAAGACCAGCCCTCAAAATGTTTATATGTATTATCATAACAAAAGCAACTCTGATCTATGCATTTGCATACCAAGATTTGGCATAATTTTCAATAAGTTATACTAGCAGAGGTAGTTCTTGCCAGTTTATTGGTGTATAGAGTAAATGTTACCCTGGTACAAAATTTTCCTATACAGGAAAATCTCTCCAATGAGTGTGATCATTCTGGTAAAAAAATAAAAATGCAAATTTAATTAAAGATTGCATTTCTTACTGTAAAATGTCAAAGTACTTTACTATTTTTCTAATTGTGAAATTGGGAACTGGGGATAAAAACTGAGTGTCAGCAAAACATAAAGGTATGGTAATTCTAGAGTTCTAAGGGTATTTATAGAAATGTTTTCATTAAAAATACATGTACATATTTTTTTTTATTCTTGAAGATAGTTATCAAAGGCTGTCCAACTAAACATTCTGCTTTTTGTTTTCCAGAAACCAGCAAACATTCTGGTAATGGGTGAAGGTCCTGAAAGAGGAAGGGTCAAAATAGGTAAACATTTTGATAAAATTTCATTACACTCTTAAAAAATTGTGTCTTTGGTGTAAGATAAAAACAAATCTTTGTTATTTGAGTGTGTGAACAACCCCTAATTCAATATGAAATCTCATTCACTGAGTTTACAAGCTTAAGAGTTTTCAAACATAGTATTAGACATTTATAACGCTTGCCAAGGTTATCTGGGGAGATAAAAGTATCTGTAAGAAACAAAAAAAGTAGTAGGCACATAGAACAATGGCTATGGCCAGGGTTCTTTTGACTTTTAGTATTGATTTGTTGGTATAATATTGTTACTTATAATTTGTATTTGGTTTAATTATTTAAATAACATCAATGCTCATATTTGTAGAGGTCTAAAGGTTTGCTGTGCAGAAAGCTGTTTGGCATCAAGGTGGGAAACACACGTAACTGTGATAGTCTTTATCCAAAATCTAATTATCTGTGCAGATTGTAAGCCTTAGTCATGTGGATATAAACTTTTTTTTTCAATAAAGCATGTGGCAATCATCAAAAAAGAAATAATATACTGGAGCCCTATTCGTTGACTTATGTCGTATTTGAAAAGGTTCAGCTAACCATTTTTTATTCATATGCGTGTATTGGCGATTGCACAAAAGCTATATTTGATATTTCATAACTTTGGAAGGAGAAAGATTAGGCAAAACTGTGTAAAATGTGGGTTTCAGACTTAAAATATGTGGGTTTGGATATACACACAAATTTTGTACTTTCCCATCTGACATTTCTCGTTATCTCTATAGAGAATTTTTGAGTTATTTAAAATGAATGCTTACATTTAAAATATACTTCTATAACAGCATATACCCACTGATTTTATTAGTTCCCAGTTAAAAACTTTTTCCTGATTCTGGAGTTCATTCCTCCAAATCAAGTAGGAGGCATACTTAAAAAAATTGTGCAAAGCAATCTACATTACAGTTGGTTTGGTTTTGTGCTTTGGCTAACTGTATCGCAGTCACAAGGGCTCACAGTTTTGTAAACATATATAAAAATAAGAGAGAAAATGTATGTTAGAGACCTACTTCTATGGCCTTTGGTTAAGCACACTTCTGTTAGAGTTCTGTTTAAGTAAACAGGCGTCTGTATTATGTAAAGTTTTACAGCGCCATGATGAAAACAAGTCAAACATCATCCCTCATGGTCTTATAAATGAAGTAAATGGAATTTAGCCTTAGATAAGTTTCTACCAGTATCATTAAGAATAACATTTTGATTTCTTAGAAACTTTGATTTGTAAGTTTTAACAGTGTTTGAACTTTTGTTCTAATTGTGGGAGTTTTGACAGTACTGTTAAATTCAGATTTATTTGTATTAATCTCAAACTTTCTTTTCCTTTTTTCTTTCTCTCCTAGCTGATATGGGTTTTGCAAGATTATTCAACTCACCTTTGAAGCCATTGGCAGACTTGGATCCAGTTGTGGTGACATTCTGGTACAGAGCTCCAGAGTTGTTGCTTGGAGCCAGACATTACACAAAGGCCATTGGTAAGTTCTGTGTAAGAAAGAGGTTTGCTTTTACGTTTTATGAAGGAGGGTAGCCCTAGAGTACATGTGATGATCAACTGACCAGCCAGTTTTTTTGCTGAAGTAGCAGCAGATGGAGTATGATCCAGTACATTAAAGATTAATCCAGATTAGTCGAACTATCATATGCAGCAAAAGGTTTAAAAAATGAATGAACTGTCACCTGACTTTAATGTGGACTTGCATTTCACATTTCTTCATTGCTCTTCAAAAACCCACTTGGAATCCTGCAATGCAGGAGGACCTGAGTTGGAGAAAACGCTGCTTGCTGTGTTGATCTTGCCTTGAACATGCAGAAGCTGTTAAGAAGAACACAAAGACTACTGTATAGCTCTACTGAGAATATGTATGTTCAGTCTTGCAGGCAGGTAACATGCATTTCTATTGTTGGATGAAGTTTGTCAGCGTCAGAAAGCCGAGAAGACGGGGTTTATTTGCTAGCATTTTTTTTTCATCTGCTGAAATGGAAAAACATAATTCTTCAAGTGACAATGTCTGCCTTGGCAAGTAGTGCCACACAATAGAACTGCATCTGTAAAGCAAAATGGTACTGAGTACCTAGAATCCAGATATGTATGTTTTGGAGAAGGGGAAGTAGTCTGGGCTTTCTCTGGCCTTGTCCAGTGGACTGCTGCTCATTAGTGGCTGATGCACACCTTTTGCTTTGATTTCATCCCAAAGGAATTTATTTTGTGTGCTCTGAGAGAACTCTGCAGTGCAAGCTGAAGTGTCACAGGTGTGGAAAATCTCATCCATTTCAAAATCAAACTCCTAATGAAATAGTAATAATGAAATACTCATTGCAGATAGATTCAGTCAGGTGGAAAGGGACCTTAGGAGGTCTCTCATCCATCCTTCTGAATTCACACTGGGCTTCTGAGGTATTCGTCCAGCCAGGTCTTGAAAACTGCTTAGAACAAAGATCCAATACATCCTGTTGAGCCTATTAGTCTTCATCACTACCAGGGTACACTGCTGGCTTGTGTTTTGCCTGATGTCCCCTGGAACCCCCACATCCTTTTCTGCAGAGGTGTGCTCCAGCCAGTCAGTCCCCAACGTGAACCATCACAGGGGATTAGTCCTTCATAGGTGCTGGATTTTCTGTTTGTCCTTGAATTTCATGAGTTTCCTGTGGCTCATTTCTCCTGCCTGCCTAGTTCCCTCTGAATGGTAGCTCCACCCTCAAGCTCATCAACTGTTTAACCCAGTTTTCCTTCAGCCACAACTTGACTGGGGCAGGGGAGGGCTGTTGCAGCTCCTCCTCCTTGGCATTGGTAAGATACTAAGTTGGATAGGTCTCACAGGCCTTTGTGATGCTTCACCTGTAATCAGCATCTGCGTTAAGCATTTAACCACCATCCTCCAGACCCTGATGATCCAGCCATTTTTTCCCAAAGCCCAGGCCCTGCATTCTGCTGTTTGCCTTCACAGCTCCATTGTTTCATGGTTGTTGCAGCCAAGGCTGCCAGTATCATATCCCCAACCAGTTCTTCCTTCTTCCTGAGGCACAGATCTGAAAGGTGACACACGTAGTATCACTGTGAAGGAATTTACCCCAGCGTTCTCCAGAAATCTGTGCAAGGTCCCTGAGGTGACTGACTAGAAGTGCTTAAAGAAAATATCACTTATGATTGTTGTAAACACCTGTAAATTAGATGCTTATTACTGCCCTGACTACGTTGATTTTGTGAGACGTGGACATGAGTGGGCCAGATTACCGAGTGGCCTGAGTGCCTGATGTTGGGAAGTTACCTTAACTGTCAGTTACCTATTTTTGATAGATAGCCTGTTGTCTGCAGATTTAAGCGAGTGATATGTACCATTGTCTCAGGATATCTCTTTGAAGAATGAATTACTATAATGCTGTTGTTTTTTTAATTATGTCATAAATTACTTGATTCTTGCCCTGCGGGATCTATACTGAAACACAAATGAGGAGTTCCTGTGAAACTCAAGAGGATGACGCTGCTTCGGAGAGACCTGACTGTGCTAGTAGTTTATTATTTCTGAAGCTTTTATGTCTTGTACCAAACCGACACCAGTGAATCCCCAGGATGGATGTGAATGGGTCATGTAGTACCTGGTGCGCAACATGAGTGCTGAGGCCACTCAGAACAGTTTGGGCAGCGAAGTTAAAAAATATGGAAATGAAAACAAGAAGTTGCAAGGGGAGGCTTGGAGGCTGACTGAAGGTTTAGGGGAGCATGTGACTGAAGAGAAAAGAATAAAGGTACTACCTGGAGGTGAACTATGTACAGGCTGAGGGCAAAGGGATGAAGTGCGTAACAAAATGACAGTGGTGATGCTTATGCAGTTTATGAGTCCAGACTTGTGCTTTGCTTCTGGCATTATGTGCACTTCAAAAACACTACTCTTAATGAGCTAAGCACACTAGTGAGAGTTTAACTTGAATGCTAATGATTTTGGCAAAGGATGCAACTCTCATAGCTCTCTCTTAAATATCTGTGCAAGAAATATAATCTTAATGCAGCTTAATATGACATAATTCTCAGGACCCCTAATGTATCACTTTTAGTAATAACTAAATAATAGGTAATAACATGCAAGATTCTCAGTTAATTGCTTTTCAGCCGGAAATAATAATTTAGAGGAAAGGTGATTAGATATAGCAATTTGTGAAATAGGAAATGATAGGCTATTTGGTATAGCTGCTTATTTTCCATAGCTATTTTCTTATTACTTCTATATAATATATAATTGTGTATAATTACTAGATATCAATAAAAGCTTTAGTCTGTTGTCTTCCAATTTTGTCATTGTGAGAAATATTTTTGTTTGAATTTATTAGGAATACATTGTCATCAGCTGTCTACTGCGACACACTGAACGTTGTCCAAAAGCTGCTACATGATTCGAATGTTTTCTTAGGGTTTTACTATTTTTTTTTCAGTAGTCTGTATCTAATACTCTCTTCCTTATCTAAGTTTCATTTATAATGTTAATTATTAGCAGTGCATTCGTAATACCCTGGACACTATCTACTATAGTGTCCACTTTGGTTTTGGTCTTGTGATAAAGCTTTGAGGAGCGCTTGCTTGTACGTAATTAATTCTCCTACATGATCAAAGAATGAAATTTTGACTTTTGTCTCAGGATTTTTGTCTTTGTTTATAACATTTTGAACATTAAGTTTGTTTTGTAACTTGATCCTAGTTACATTTCAGGGGTTTAACATTGGGGAAAGACTGGGCTAAATACAATCTATTTAGAAGGAACTATGTATTACACAAAACAATATATAAGCATATTTCATTATTTTAGAGATAGATTTTCAGTGACATTTCGCCCTTTATTTTGTTCCCTCATAGTAATTAAATATTCTGTTTTTAAGTTATTTGCTTGCAGAACAAGTAGTTGTTCATCATATATATAATGTCATATTTTAATAATAAAAAAAATCCTGTTGCTAGAAAACAGAAATAGCATTTGCTTTCTGCATGTCAAAAGGGTAATAAAAAGCCCATGTTAGGGTTTTGTGGGCAGTAATATTTAGTTTCCTGAATTGTGAACATTTATAATCTAAGCCCTACTTGTTAATAAAGCTTCCTATATAGTCTGCTACTACAGTTACAAGCACTTAATTTTCCAGATGAAAACAAACTGGGGAAAATAGTGTTGCAGAAGCCAAAGATCACTTTTTGTTCTGTTTCCACAATACAAACCTGTACTAAGTTTATTGTGGGCTGTGGAAGTTGATCTGCATTTCCAGCACCATAATTTAAAAGTACAATCTGTTCCCACATGTTCATCAGATCCTACTACTCTAGCAAAGAAGTAAAATATGAAAATAAAAGTAACCTAACAACCTTCAGGTGAAACTAAGTAACTGCAGAAATGTAAAATCCTTGCAACCATGGAAACATTAAAATTATTGAACTTTTGGAAAGTTTCCAGCACAATAGAAAATGCCTTTATACACAAAAATTGTAAAGAAACAAGGTGCAGTGCTCCTTTCATTGATGGGGAAGCACTTCTGCACTATAGTTTTAAGGAAAATAAAGGAAAATTGAACGAAAAGGTAAACTGACTTTCGGCTTGAAAGGAGACAATTATTTTATTTTCACGCTGGGAACATCAAAATAGAAAAGAATATTTTTGCAAGTAAAGCAAGTTGTAAGAACTCTTACTCGTCGTAGGTTTTTAAGAAAGCACATGGTGGTTTCTACTATGATTCATTCTGGGGCATCTTGTAGCGTAATATCAAGGAGAGAACATAATTAAGACTTGTTTTTTTATCAAGTTGCAGCTTGTATAGTTAACAGTGCTATCAAACAAGAACATGTTATCTTACGTTTCTGCACAACTTCCTGTAATTAAAGAAATTGTATATTTGATAAATGGCATCACATGGCTTATAGTATTTTAGATGGTTTGAGCAAGGCTAAAACACTGTCCTGCACCGCAGAAGAATGGGATTATTTATTGTGAAAAAATAAATCTGAGAAATCTCTATTGCTTAGTTACCGTTCCTCGCTTACCTAGATTATAAATCAGCAGTAATGTCAGAAACGGCCATGTGGCAAGTGCATTTACCAGCCTGAACCAGGACTCAAGTGTAGAGAAACTGTAATTCAAAGCCTGGGCAGTGCACTGTCACCTCATTCTGTATGAGGTTATGGAAGCTGTAAATGTGTGAAAGGTGTAAGCAGATATCAAAATGCCTTTGAAAGCAAATGTCACAGGAATATATTAGGTGTATCAGAGGGAATGAATTTGTACCGAATTCTGAGATCCGTCACAGTTTCAAAAATTCCATTGACTTCATGCAGGAAAAAGAGAGAGGGATATACCTGGGGTGTATTATGTAGGGGTTAGGATAGAAATATGTGCGTATGTGTTCCATATTGCCTGTGCAGCGAGTCCCGCACATTCCGAGTGCTTAGGTCCTTGCTGTATGCGCACAGGTTGTTGGCGTGCTGGCCGGGCTGTGAGGCCTCTGGAAATCATAGAATCATAGAATGGCCTAGGCTGGAAGGGACCTTAGAGATCATTTAATCCAACCTCCCTGTCGTGGACAGGGACGCCTCTCAACTAGATCAGGCAACGCATGGGGACTGAGCTGGACTGATGCCTAAACCTCTTTTGGTCTCTTGTTCTGGGAGGGTTGGGGTGAAGGAGGGGAAAAAAAAATAAGACTTATCTGAAAAATCTAGTAAAACAGAAATTACAAATGAGGGCAATCATGAAAAGTCTTCAAGAAAAATGTACAGAGGAGGTTCCCACCTGTGGTCTGTGGAACCGTGGGAGTTCTGTGGACTCATTTTAAACATCCATGAGAAGAGCAATTCTGTAGTCAGTCAGCTTCTCTGAGGTTGTGATTTAGTGGGAGGGGGTTGTAGAAAAACTAGAAAAGTAGAGAAGTTTGGAAAATATTCATTTATGCTCTCTGAAAAGAAAAAACTCAGGCTACGTCAGGAAGTCTTGTTCATGCCCTGGGCAATGTTATATGACATGGGAAGTAATTGGATTCAGATCATACTCTGTGGTAAACTTGTTTTGGCATGTGGTAAACTTTCTTCATTTTGATTATCAGAGTTGTTCTCATACTTTTTCTGAGAGGCAAAATATTTTAATACCAAAGATTAATTGTTGCTCTCTTATCTAGTTATTGCAGGTGCTGGGTGATTTATTGCTGTTTTTTCCTCTTGCTCGACAGTGATTTCTAAAATACTAAACATGCGTTTTTATGTTGTTCTTTTTTTCTTTTAATGAAGAAACATTTGCAGTGTTCCACAATATTATCACTGAAATCACCTAAGAAGTGTAAAGTTTTATAAAGGATTATTAGGTCATTTAAATAGAACATTTTAGAGCTACATTAATTAGTATTTTGGGAAACTTACCATCCACAGGATTGCTGTGCACTCTAAAACATTAACTACTTTGACATCTAGCATAATAGTTCCTGCAGCTTTATAGTCACTTTATTGCTCTTACTTCTCAAGTATGTTGATGTCTGGAAATTAGGTAGTAACGCTAATTTGCCATTGTCAGGTCTGAAGAGTCTGAGAGATGTGTTGGGAGTTTGCACTAACTTAACAGTCGGGCAAATGAGAACAGTGCAGTAGGTCAGACCTGTCTCTGCTGTTTTAAAACAAATGGAGGTACTCTAGTGGGAGGCAGATAGTGAAGTTTTATCTCTTGGAATGCTAAGCTGAGTCTCAGGAGACCTGAATTTAAATACTATTTCAGTCCCAAGTGTTGAATGTACCTTGCAGCATGTCATTTAATCCATCCTATGTGTTGTTTCATTATCTCTAAAGCAGAGACGCTACTTAGCAGTATTGTCCTGAAGGTAAAATGAGCTAATGGCCATAGGGGGCTGTAGTACAAGTGTGTTATGCATTTTTTTTGTTAACTCAGTGAATGGATTAATTTGTCTGAGAATCTGGGATGTCACTTAGCATCTACAGTTGGCTTGAGAAATATACACATTATGGACATTAAAAAAGAAAAGGAAAACAAACCTACTGAATCTTTAGTTAAAACTAGAATCTGCTAGTTGTCCTGCTTGAGGTGGCTCTGTAAATTGTAAACTTCCACTTGTGGTCAGACAATACTTTTTCATGTTCGTGATTCTCTTTCAAAACATATGAAGGGAAGAACTAAGTGCTTTTGCCTTTTTATTCAAAATTTTGGCAGGTTTGCTATTGTGTGATGATTACTAAGACTAAACTGTACATGGGTTATTTTGAAACTGGAAAAATAGAATAACTTAAAAATACTCAGAAGGCAGAATATACTCTAGCTTTGTGATTAAGAACTACTTTGAACAAGAGGTGCCTCCAAAAATCTGTCTGTGCTTAGACCAATGTACATAAAAAATAAAAAAAACCTCCCTGCTGATAGTAGTCTCAGTTCCATGTCTTTTTCCTTCTATTTATTTTTCAATTAGAATATCAGTTTCATGTTTTTCCCAACTGTTAATAACTATAGGGCCTCTTACATGACCATGCTTTTCCTTCCCTAGTATCTCACTTGCTTAGCCCATTACCAGGGAGCTGAGCTTTACAACAGCAGAATTGTTCCTCTGACCTCCCTGAGCAACCTATGCTCATTAAAAATAGAAAAATAGAAAAAAATTTAAGGAACTAAGGTAGGAGTTCTTCTTCCAATGCCTGTCATGGCCCAGAGAAAATAATGGATGCTAATGTGGGAATGGAACATGAATGATGGCATGAGAAAACAAGGCTCAGCATTTGGAGAACGTTAGGAGATGCATTTTGCCCACTTCCTCTTCATACTCTGTTCCATTCTGTACGTGTCAGCTGCGATATATTGTGATTCCTTGCAATATAGTGCAATTATATTGTTCGTTTTATATATGAGCAGGTGAATGGTTTAGTGCTGAGTTGAACTTGCATCTTGGAGATATTTGATTTGGCTTTATTTTTAAGGCTTATTTTACAAAGCAGTGAACTAAAGACTGATACCATTTTCTTATGTGAAACATGAGGCTGCCATTTAAAGATCCGAAAGGTGATCTGTTACGAAACTTGGTTCTATAAACACTTGACCCTGGCTAACTAGTGCAGTAGTGAAAACTTTGATTGTACTCTGCTTACTACCATATGTAAAAAGTTCACTCACAAAAGCTGGTTTTGGTTGAAGACCAAGTCAGATACCTGCTATCACAAGATAGTGCGTACTTCTGGTGCAGAGGAATTTTTTTAGCTAATCCATCAGTTTGATCTTCAGGCATAATTATTTCAGCAGTATCAACTGAAGCTTTCAACACCCCAGCACTGATTCAGTAGAATGACTTGTTCTTAAGACAGGTGGGGTTGCTTCACAAGTAGCCTTCTTGGCAATAGCTGTGAGTGACAGCAGAATTACATTTCACAGCAGTTTATTTCATTGCCTGTCCTATAAACTTGCTTACAGTTGCATAGGAGTTATTCTCAGTGCTTTATTAGAAACAGTTTTAAGACTGAGCCCCTTAGTAACATAAATGTTAAGCTATTGTACTCTGTTTAGAAGGACAAATAGAAGCCTCCCTGTGCTAAGGCACAAGATTTCTTCATGTGCGTTGCTCTCTGTTGACCGAAATAAGGTAGATATCAAAAGCTTTCATAGCTCCCAGAAAAGACTGTCATGGCTTACGAATTGGAAGGGGCCTGGGAAGTACTCTGTGCACGTGTTCCCCGTTATAGCCGATGCTACCAGATAGCAGCCCTTTTGCTCACCTTATGTCAGCTCTGAAGCTGTTGGTGTGTTGGACCTAGTAGCAAGTTGTAGCAGTTAATGCCACAAGCCAAATGAGAGCACACAGCAGTTATAAACTTGCTATTCCTTTTCATTTAGTCTGGAGTTAACCTCCGAAGAGCTCCACTGTGTACAGAAAGGCTGGTTTGTTTTAAATAGTCTGCATTTAATTTGAAAAAAACAAATAAAATTCCGTTCCAGACATTATGTACTCCTATCTTCTCAGAGAAGAGCACAGAAAGTGGCAACAGCTCTCTAATGTGCTCTGCTGTTTGTACAATATAGGTTGTACAATATTGGACACTTACCTGTAGTGATGGAATGGGCAAAAAATGGAGGAGGAGGGAAATTAAAGATAAAGCACCATAATTAGTCATCAGGAGTTCCCGGCTTTCCAGTCTTATGATCAGATGACACTCTCACTCATTTTTTCATATGATAAAGTGAAAATGTAAAGCTGTGGATGTTCCCTGAAAGCTTTGTAAATACCGTTTCACCAAACAGCGATGTATCTTGCCTGTTGGTAATTCTTTTATTGCAGGAAGAGGTGGTAGCAATTTCTCCCTAATACTTTGCAGTTTAAAAGAAACTTGTGACCTTTGCAATGAGAAGCTCTCATACTTCTTCACTTGCTGCAGTTATTTGATATTTGGTGGGGGGAGGTAGCCCCTCAGGCTACAGAGCTGCCTTTTGCATCACCCATTACATTCCTTGTGCTTTTGGTGAGTTGTCGCTGAAAGAACATTTTTTTCTTTTTACTTTTGTTTCTGTGAAAATCTTTGGCAGCCCACAAGAGTACCTCTTGGCCTTCTGAGATATAAACACCACTGTTGCTGGAAAAAAAGTAGCTGTACCTTCTTTACTACATCTTGGACATACTGGAACTGGCATAAAAATAATAGCCCTCCGCTGTCTCTGACGCATCTGGAGGCTTAGGATTAGGGAGAAAACAAGGCTGTAACACACTTTCCTTTCCAGAAGTCAATGCTTGTCCCAGTGACCTAATTCCCTGCCCTGAAGTGACATCACCTGAGGCTGGAGCCTCCCTCAGTTTCTGGAAGAAGTGCTGAGAGAAGGAACAAGATGGAAACGTTTATCACTCTAATCTGCATTCAGGCAGCCATCTCTGTACTGTCTCTCAAGGCTGTTAGCCTGCTTTCCTGCTAGCTAGTGTAGTTAATCTGTAGTTTATATAGTAGTAGTCTTAGAGACAAAAGTGAAGAGTCAAAAATTGCTGATGAAAATGCAGTATATAGGATTGGGAGGTGAGGGAGGAGTATTTGAGAAGACAGGCACTGCAAATCCTTACAAAAGCAGTATAATGTTGGTAGAATTTTAATTCTCAAGCTATTGATATTGGTAAAAGCTGAATTCTCATTGCATTTTCCCCACCTTGAGGATTCCTCTCTTCTTCAGTACATGGGTTACACGAATGAAATACAAGGTTACATATAGATCTGTAACGCAGAACTTCCAAATTTTTGAATGCGAAGATCTGTAGATTAAAGATTTAAGTACTTGAACAGGGTTTCTTTGTTTGCAGTTGTATTTTTGCTGAATGAGAGGACTGCTTAGAGCATCTGATCCTGTTGCCACTCCCTGTATTAAATCTATTGTACCTATATTGTTAAGCTTACCACAGTAATTTAAGGGTAACGTTGCAAGCTAGATAATGTGTCTGATGCACACCAGAAGTTTGAAATCATATAATTCAGGATCTTCATTTAAAGATAATATGCTGAGGAATATAAACTTAAGTGGGAAAATAAATATTTTGACAACATAAAATAACTCTGTTTAGAGAGAATGAACAAAACTTGGCCTATTAAACCCCTGTAGAAAATGACAGTTGATGTCATTGAATTAGGAATTTCAGTAAAGATGCTCCAGAATTTTTAAGGTTGTGTTAATCGAAGTTAGTTGAATTCTTAATACAAACATGAGAAGAGGGCAGCTTAGTTTAAAGGGCTAGTATGGAGGCATACAGGTAAAAAAAAGTGAGGATAATAGATTTCATGACTAATTTGAATTACTGTGGTTTGCCTTTTAAAGTTTTGAATTATCTTGACCATCATAGCACAGGAGTTTATGCACTCTTGAAATAAAACATTGCTCTTAAGATATGTTTGACTGGCTGTGAGCATCCTTCACATTACTGAGAGGTATTCTTTTCTGTCCCAGAACAGTGTGCCAACAGGCTTTACAGTATAAACTTTTTTCTTCAGTCAAGTTCTATTGAGATGCTGTTTGGAAAAGATTGGTAAACATTGCCTAACTTATCAATGAGTGACAGCCAGTTTCTGACCCTTAGCCCACTAACACCATTTGTTGCTTCCCCTTGAAAAGCTTGTCACATGTAAATGTTTGACCTCATTCTCAGTTCTCCATAGACAGTGACAAATTTAAAAGACTAATAACCACTTCCTCCTCAACCTTCTGTTTTGCTGACTAAAGTTTAAATGAAGCGTATAAAAATTGAGACCGTAGTGTATGAACGGGAAGGTCTTTCCCTTGTGTTTGTCTCTGATAGCAACGTATGTAACAGGTATGTTCTGTTCACCTTATTGGACCAAAGAAATCAGAAATTCCCCTTTAAAGATGTATAATTCTCTTAAATCTAATTTCTCGGTATTTAAAGCCAGTGTAAAAATTAATAAACTCTTTTTCTATAGTATGTCTATGTTCCTAGGTCACTGTGTGTAAAGATTCCAAATGAGCTTGAAGTCTACTGCTATGCTCAGCATAAGAGATGCAAGCTTTTGTTTATAAAGAAGTTATACCTGTACATTAAACCAATTGATATTTGTCTGAGATTAGGTGTGTTTGCCCCTTTTCAGGTTCCCAGACTGTTGGCGTATTTGTTGTCCTTGCCTTGATTTGAAAGTTTAGGTGAATTGTACATAAATGTTGTACCTTGTATAGGTGACCTGGAATACATTGCTTGGGCTGAGGACTTGCTAAGTAACTTTTGGTGACCCTGGTTGTTGCATTAGCTCTTGGTGGATGTAGCGAGGCTATATTCTGGTATCCCTCTGCTCTTCGCTTGCTTTACTACTAACATTTGGATGAGTCTAGACTTGATGTTCAAAGCAACAAAAATAAAAAAGCAGGCTGGTTGAAGTACTAATGCCACTAAACTAAACCTCACTAATGATGTGTTCTTCAGATCACTTACAGCTAAATAAATGCTTTCCGATTTGTGACTTCCTGTCCTTAACAGAATTTCATTAAATAATTATTTAAGACTAAGAGCTCACCCATGTGTTTCCTTTCTTGGATATAGTTAAGAATCATGAAGTATTTAATCTTGGACTCTGTACTGTGTTCAGTGAAACATTGTAGTTAATATGCATGTGAAAAGAAGTTGTTTTGAGAATCAATGCTATTGCTTAATAAATTGTCTTATTGTCTTAAATGATTGTAATATTCTTAAAGAATGTTTCTAAAATATTGGAACAAATACAGAAATGAGATTATTGTGGCATAGAAAGGAAAGAATACATGAGCATTTGTCTGCTTAATCAGCCCTATCATTAAAACAGCTATGTCAGCATCTTTTTGTACTTGCTCCTTGGCTACAGCACTGAAGTACAGCAGGACATGCAGGATTTTCTCAGCTTTAGTAGCTGACCTATAAAGCTATTAGAGTCACAGATTTTAAAACTGGCACATGGACAGCCATACAAATATTCTAATAATCTGTGCACCCAGGCATATGTATATAAAGTCTGTCTGCAAACCAAAAGTGACCATCTTTAAAAAGGGTGGGTTTTTTTCCTTTTATAAAAATTACATAGTACTTAAGACATACTGTTACAATGGAAGGATATTTCTCTAGTGAATAGATTTGAATGGGACCTGAACAAGCTGTTCAGTGAAGAACCTAGGGAAAGGAGTATGTTACAAAGGCCTTTATTCCTACCCCTCTTTCCAGAGCCAGGGAGAAAAACCGGCTTGCACTCAAGTTCAGTGTAAACTTGGGGAAAATGCAGAGTTTAGAGGTCTTGCATGGCAAAGTAAAAAAAGAAAAAAAACCCACCAAAATAAAAAACATACAAAAACCCCAATCTGTAACCCAATAGCACTAGAAGAGACTGTAGGAAACAGAACCATCCTTACAGGAATAATTGCTCTGGTGAATTTGTTAGGATTCTTCCAGGACTTCAGATGGAAAAACACTTAGTAACCATGCAACTCTTTTAGGACGTTTGTGTCCCAGTTTTCAGTGGGTCTGAGACATAACCAGTTAAAGTGTTTGTTGTCTATGGTTCAGCTTTGGGTCCGAAGCAATAAAACAACTCACCCTCTTGATCAGTAGTAGAGCGGAGAGCAGAAAACCAATTTTTGGATCATTTTTGCCACTTACTTTAGTGGTTGCTTTTAAAAAGAAATTATATTACAATGAAACATATATATTATATACAGCATTATAAGAAGTTCCTCTTGTGCTAGAGGCTGATGATGTGCGCTAGACTGGTAATGCACTGTATTTATTTGTTTTAAGCTTTGCCACTGTAAATGGCCATTTCTGAGGGGTACTAGGTCTTAATTGGAATAGATTTAGATTAGATGTAATAATCATTAATCTTTTTTTTTTAGGGATCGCAAACTGAATATATGTGAAATGGTACTTGATAGTGAAATTGCTAATTGTTGACATATTTTTCCATAGTTAGAGTTGAAGTTTATATTTCCTTGACTAATATGAACAGTGCAGGAGATAAATACTTAGTAGGACTGCTTGTATTGATGAAGCTTTTAAACTTGCCAGAATTTTTTTAGAAAAATACCAGATAATTACTGCAAATTATGAATGTTATTATGAATGTTGTGGGATATTTTTTTTAAGAAAAAGAGACTGGTCAAACTTGACAAAAAATCATTAACTGTGGGAATGGTTTCAATATGTGCCAAGGTTGTTTTTGAGATCAGGTTACATGAAAGTTAGAATGACGATGGGAGGACCCTGACCTGCTTGAGCTGCATGGCTATAAGGCCTTTTCCAGCTGTTTAATCTTCACTTACGGAAATTAAAGCTTCAAGTTTTCTGCACTAAGTATTTTGGGCTACTTTATATTAGTTCTTTGAAGCTGAAGAGTATCTGGCAAGAGACCTAAAGGGTTGATCTTTAGCACTATGAACTAGTACAGAGTATGACTGATCAGAACTAAAGTATTCTCATGCTTGCCTCGCCCAGTAATACCATCCCATAGAAAATACCACATTGGCTTGGGAGTTACCAGTGTTTATTCAGATGTAACTTCTAGGTGGTATAATGTCTGCCTTTCTGAATTCTCAAAGGGTTTTAAATGTGCTGTCTGCATTAATCATGGAGTCAGCAAGTGGGAACGCTTTGCCACAGTGGCTCCGCTCTCACACAGTTCAGCCGATGAAGGACGAAAAGAGTTTTGAAGTTTGCTGTGTCACGTCAGGGAGATTTCCCAATTCAGCTTTGCTGTCAACAAGAATACTAAATTATTTTCCTTTAAAGTGAATAAGTCAGTCTGGCTGGAGCAGCGATGAATAGAATAATGAGCAGGGGCCCAGCCTCTCCCTCACTATGTGATGGACAACGAACACTGCAGAAAGCCATAAAAAGCAAGAGGGCTGCAATGCCTTTGGCTTCTAGATAAACCATCCCCCAAAGGATTTGCTATCTAGCATGAAAACGAGTGAGTAGATACAGTTAAATGAAGATGCTATTCTTCAAATAATAAGTAGTTTCCATTCAGGAGTAGATAATTTATGCCTGCTACCGAGGCAGGAATTGTGATTAATATGCTGCATTAGCTGCTTGAGCAGATAAAATCTCAAGAGCTAAAGATCTTGTTTTCATGCAGATAAGGCTAATAAGAAAATCAAAGGACGTTAAAGTCCTGAGAAAGTGATGTAATGCACAGAGCAAGTTATACCCTGTCAAAATTGTGAAGTATGAATAAAATGTTTCCTGTAAAGGAGGAAGGGAGAAAAGCTAATAAAATGGGACACCCCAAGCTCCACACCTGTAATACGATAGAAATGACCTCTTTTGGCAAAGAGAGTAATCATTCCTTTTTCATTCCCTACATAAAGAGAGCAGTGCTTTTTTCTTTCTTCAGTGGACCGTGTGTCTCACAGGCAGCATGGGCCACACACCACCAGTGACAGCAGATGGGGTTTTAAGTCTCAGATTAGTTGCAACAAACAAGAAACTTCTCTTGGTGTTCTCTCTGGTCTGAATCTAATAAACCAAACTCCATCCAGGTAATTTTTTGTCTCTTAGAGCTACAAATTAAAAGTAAATGTTTTCTCTATTTATGCTATTAAATTTGATAAAATCCAGAAGGTTTCCCAGGGTTGTCTAGTTTAACCTCAGCTGCTAAGCAGGTCTCCACACTCTTGTGTTCAGCAGTCTATTCTCATTATTAATCTGATCTCTCAATCTTTTTCCAGAGTTATATCCCAGGCACGTATTTGTCAATGTAGCGTATCCATTTCTTTTCTGCTAATAGACTTCTCACTGACAAATTCATGCTTTCATTTTAAGATGAATAATAAAGCATTAGGGTCATGCAGAACACCAAAATGGATAGTGATAGTAGTAGGTAAAATAAATAAATGTAATCTAAAAATTTCTTCTCCTATAGATGAAACTAGTGTTCTTGTCCACAAGAGATTTAATTCTGGAAAGCATATTAATGAGAAATTTATTGTTATTTTCTTTCATTAAAGCATCAGTATATCATGCTGCTGTTTTCTGTATGTACATATGTAGATGAGACAATTCTAATATTATTCCAGTGGGAATCATCTCCCTTCCAGCCTATGCCATTCTATGATTTGGTTTGATTTTCCTCTTGGTTTGATTTGTCAAGCAGGACTTTGTTTGGTTTGGTTTGGTTTGGTTTTTAAGTTTGAGAGTCTTCTACTCTTTGATCAAAATTAGGTTCTTGTTTCTCCATATGACCTAGCTTGCACTAGTTAAACCTATGAGTCACTAGTCTTTTCCTTCTTAGAATTTATGTAGTTATCAATAACCTGTTTTGAATTGTTCAGACCTTTTATTTTAGTGTATCTTTATGGGGGATTTGTGGTTTGGTTTTGATGGTCAGTTGAATACCTTTTAAGCTATCTTGTCAGCAAATACTGTGTAAGTTTCTGCTGCAGCTATGAATACATTAAGTGCTGGACTGCCAGTGTACAACTTAAAACAGAATTTGAGGACTCTAATTTTGATTGAAAAAACTACATGTCCAGATTTTACCCCTTTTATGTATTACATTAATGCATTATTTTTTGCGTAGTGTATGTAATTATACTGTGAGGTATTTTTTCTTGCTGTGGCCATATAGATTGTTGAGAGATTGTACAGAAGCAAGAACCAGAGTGATGAAGTACAGTAAATTTGCATGAATTATCTTCCTTCTTCCTTAGATATTTGGGCAATTGGCTGCATATTTGCTGAACTATTGACTTCAGAACCTATATTTCACTGTCGTCAGGAGGACATCAAAACAAGTAATCCTTTTCATCATGATCAGCTAGATCGCATTTTCAGTGTAATGGGATTCCCTGCAGGTAATTTATTTTCATTAAAACATCAGACATAATGCTACTGAGTTGACCCTTTTCTGAAGGAAACTACTAGGTGTTTGTATAGGTATGAAGAAGCTGTCGGTCTGATGGATTTGGAAGTGCTGGTAATTACAAAACAATAGGACTGGCCAACAAACAGAAAATAAAACAACTGCTGTAGTTGTTTCTTCTTGTGTATTGCTTCACCTGCATTTTCAGAATTGTAAATGCTTCTCCTTTTTTCTACCCACCAAAGATAAAGATTGGGAAGACATAAGGAAGATGCCGGAATATCCAACTCTTCAGAAAGATTTTAGGAGAACAACGTAAGTGATGATAACACAATGATGGTTCAGTGAATACGAAACTTATCTATGTGTGAGTCTTCTTTCTTTTGAAAATAGCTGTAGATAACCTCTGGATTTGAAGAGTAAAGCAAGGCATAGATCGTACATATTTTGAGCATTTTTTGGAAAGTGTAACGTGAACTAACAGCTCTGCCAAATGGCAGCTGGAAACAACAGGATAAAGGAGGAGTTTGCCCTGGTTGATGAGGACTGGGTTAAGGATCAGTTACGACACCTGAACGTACATAAATCCATGAGCCCTGATGGGATGCGCCTGCAGGTGCTGAGGGAGCTGGTGGAGGTCATTGCTAGGCCACTCTCCATCGTCTTCGGTAAGTTGTGGGGAACAGGTGAGGTGCCTGAGGACTGGAAGAAAGCAAATGTCACTCCAGTCTTCAAAAAGCCCAAGAAGGAGGACCCACATAACTGCAGACCAGTCAGCCTCGCCTCCATCCCTGCAAAGATGATGGAACAGCTTATCCTCGGCACTCTCTCTAGGCGTATCAAGGATAAGGAGCAGTCAGCATGGCTCTACTAAGGGGAAGTCATGTTTGACCAATCTGATAGCCTTTTATGAAGACATAACCAGGTGGATGGATGGTGGCCATGCAGTGGATGTGGTCTATCTGGATACCAGCAAGGCATTTGACACTATCTCCCACAGCATCCTCATAGGTAAACTGAGGAAGTATGATCAGTCAGTGAGATAGATTGTGAACTAGTTGAAGAAAAGAAGTCGGAGAGTTGTGGTCAATGGGGCAGAGTCTAGCTGGAGGCCTGTGTCTAGTGGAGTCCCTCAGGGGTCAGTACTGGTGTCAGCGCTATTCAATATATTCAACAATGACCTGGATGAGGAATTAGAGAGCGCTGGCAGCAAGTTTGCTGAAGAAACAAAACTGGGAGGAGTGGCTGACACAC
>NW_009717526.1:33557-73544 GCF_000703405.1 Apaloderma vittatum | reverse complement strand
ATTTATACAAGCAGACTTTTTTTCAGTCTTTAGTATTTCAATATTTATTCTTTACATACGCTGGTTGTTTTTACAGCTGTTACCTGCTTCAGTTATGCTGTTTTAAGAGCTCTGTTGATGTGAGAAGAGCATGTACAGAAGGACTCTGGGGTTTAGCACTGCTGAAAAGGGATTAAGAATACATCTGCAACCCCAATCTACATATCTGAGTACTTCGTGTGAAGAAAAATGAAGCCTTGTTTTACCTAAAAGCCTCCTAAAGCAAGCACCCTACCTAGTCAAGAGAATGAGAAGGGTCTCTCTGATATGTGCAGAGGGAAAATACTGGCTCACCTATTTTAAGCATCTCTTTCTCATGCAGTCTGTAGGGAACAGTATTTGTGTTGTGATGATGAGCATCTTTGACATAATAGCCTAAGATCAGAGCGCTCATTCAGAAGGTGGAAGACACAGAGCTCTCCTTGCAGTTCCCAGACACTTTCTGTCTTCATCTACTGCGAGTGTAATGTAAAATGTGTGAATTTTAGAGGGAGTTGCACTTGGAGCTTAGTTTCGCACTCCCTCAAGTGTGTGGCCTAAACTCTGCATGACATTTCCGCTCTCTCTTTTTGCTACTTTTTTTTGGACTTTTCTTTCTCATTGTGCAATATTACAGATTCATCAGGAGGATAGGAATGCCTCCCCTGAGTATCCCATAGCTTCATCATTCAGAGGCTCTTCTGAGATGTTTTAGCTGTGCCAGCAGCTGCTCTCAAGCTGGGAACGCACATAAGTTTGGCTCTTTCGAGATTCACTGTAAATGTGCAAAACGTGTCCCTAGTACAGTGTGTAGAAGCCCATAGTATTATAGAATGGTTTGAGTTCAAAGGGACCTTAAAGATCATCTAGTAACAACCTTCCTGTCAGGGGATGGGCAAGGAAGATCAGAACTGGTTTTGCGTTATTATTTTAGGGACATTCTATTTGTAAATACTCTTGACTTAGATGACGGTTAGACCACGTTTTATGACAAATTAATGCTGAACACTATGAAATTCAAAAACATTCACATACTTTTTCTTGCAACTGTATATGAGCTGCATTCAAATATTGTATAAGGAGATGCATCTGAAAATATGGCTATCTACTTTTTGTTCATTTGACTTGTGATAGTTACATTTTTCTTTTCATAAATCCAGAAAAAGAAAGGAAAATGACCTTCGGTAGCAAGCAGAAGTCTAAATTCTTCCATGAGAAATTTTGTGTGCTTTTTTCATGGATTTGAGTACTCTGAGATGTACAAATCACTGTACATTTCCATTTTGGCTGTTCAAGATCAATGGTCACATAAGCCAGCCTCATTGCCAGCACATTTCAGCCCTCTGAAAGGATCAAGAGCAGAATTCAGTCGTTCCAGGAACCTAATAGGTGATTAAATGAAAATTCATCTCATTCCCATATAGTAGTGTGATACACAATGATTCACTGTCAGCCAGAAGGATGATATGAGCAGAGAGATTTCATATAAAATGAGGGATAGGGATGAAAGACAATAATTGATTGCTACGTGTTAGAGAGAGGAGTTTGTATGCTCACCCAAATATCCAGACAACATTACTTTGGCAAAAATTGCAGATGCACGTGCTCAGAGGATCCTATCAACCTGAGTGGGATGGATTACAAGGACACAGGACAAGAGGGTGGAGGAAGCGAGGAAAGTAGAAGGAAGGAAGGAAGGATCTGAAAGCTGAGCACCTGTGTAGAGGTAGGGATTGACAATGTTACAGTTTTACAAAGGCAGCAGTTCTGAAGGCTACCATTGTGGTGTTTGATGGTGAACTTCACAGATTTATAAATATTTTAACATTTTGCAATCCTCTTTTCATTAATGACATAGTTAAAATAGCAGAGAAAACATCTCACTTGACATTTACATCAAGTGCATTTTCTGTTTAACCATCTGCTAATAGGTGCAGAACACTGAGTTATATACACATCATTATGGATTATTGTTATAAAGCCAGGCAAATCTGAAGTTTAAACTGATAGTCTTGGTAGATCATTTAAAATGAAATCTTATCCGAGTATGATTTGAAGCACTCAAGTTTGTCTTGAATCAGATTTTCAGATTTATTAATTACACGAGTTTGTAGATGAAAGTTCTGTGTGTAGATTTTTTCAGTATGTTTTAGGTTTCCTTCTGCAAAGAGATGTGAAAGATCACTACTGTTTCTCCACAGGACTGATTATTTACGTGAACGGCAACAGCTGTGAAAGAACCATCCTTAGATCTGCTGAACGATACGCTTGCTGGTCTGCAATCTGCTGGAGTTCAGATGAATTCACTTTCTTTTAATTTAAAGCTGCATTCTCTTTAGTTTAAAGCATCACATAGAATCATAGAATCATAGAATGGCCTAGGCTGGAAGGGACCTTAGAGATCGTTTAATCCAACCTCCCTGTCATGGTCAGGGACACCTCTCAACTAGATCAGGCTACTCAAGGCTCCATTCCACCTGGCCTTGCACAACTCCAGGGAGAGGGCAGCCACAACATCTCTGGGCAATTTATTCCAAAGTCTTGCCACCCTCGTACTGAAGAATTTCTTCCTAAAAAGTAATCTAAATCTGTTCTCCTTCAACTTAAACCCATTCATCTGGCACTGGTTTTGGTCTTTTGACTTTCACAGTGGAGACAGAAGTGCTTGCATGGATTTCTAGAGGTTTCCCTGTTGTCCCTTTAGGTTGACAGGGCAAAGCTATCAGAAACACAGGGCCAGATAGACCTGGTCTTCATTTAGCACTTGACCCTGAGGACCTGACTTCTCAATTTTTCTGAATGCAACTACTGACACTGCACATTCAGTTGCTATTTTTAATCACAGTATACACCACAGGGAAAGCATCCTTTAGATATTTCAGGGGGATTTTCTGAACCATTGTTGGCTGGATGACATTCCTTCATGTCCTGCCTCTTGTTCTCCTTCATGCTTTGGAAACCTCGTACTAAGAAGTTCATCTCATCAGAGATTTCATCAAGGATGAGAAATAGAGCATTTGTCTGAAGCCACACAAATTCTTTCAGATGTCTCTGGATATTTAATTATATGGACTTACAGGGAAAAGAGTGAGATTCAACCCCCTTCACTTAGATCTTTAATATCTTTCATCTGTTTCTTTACTGTCTGATTTCTGATTCATGCCGTTATCATTTATTATTTAACTCACTATATTGCTTGGTTCTACAAGGTGAGTTTGGGCGGTGTTTATTGAAAAGACATACATAGTAAAATACTCAAGCATCATATTGCTTGATAGAACTCTTAAATTAAATGGCTCTGAAAAATGCACTTAGGTAGTGAGCTAGTTAAGTAGTCTAGCTTGTTTACAAGGAAAAACATCACATCTGAAAGGAACTGCTCATTTTAAAAATTAACAGCCTGGCTTTCCTCAAGGTGAAATATCTTCAAGAGGAAACATCTACCACGAAATCCAGTAACTGTTCTCTGACACAGTGTAGATAACATTTTTAATGCAGACTTTTAATGATCTGAGAAACTTTAGCCCCAGAAAACGCAACACAGTTTCAATAGTAGGAAGGAAACTGGGACAATCCTTAGCTTACTGTTTAAATTTTTGTGGCTTTTTATGAAGCCATCACAGCCACATTATTTGGCAGGGGTACCAATACTTTGAGCTCTACAGAATTTCTTGTCAATGGCAGAACTTTCCTGTCCCACACCATGTTTCTCTGCTATATTGAGTATCTTGATGGGATGTAGAGGTAATTTGTTCTCTTTCTAGTCCTTAATGTTCTCTAAAGGCGTGTCCCTGCTTTCAAAATAAAAGGGTCCACTGCTTTTAGGAGTTATGTAGTTTTATGGGAGATGCTATGGGATCATAAATATACACCCTCACTTTACAGTGTCTTGGAAATGTATTACACAAATCTGTGCAAATATACTTCATCTCAACTTGATTTTATAAGTTTTCTTCATGGGGATTTTTCTCCTCAGCTAAGTCTTTACACAAGCCACCCTTATTTGTCTTGTATCATTACTTCCAACATTGATGGATCTCACCTAGGAATGCCATTATCAACTTCATTGCTGTCACCTCAAAATGTAGGTATCCTTTCAAATCACTCATTCAGTAAAACTGACTTTATCACTGGCAAATTGCCAAGATTTTGGCAATTTGAATGAAGTAACTAAAAGAACTGAATTAATAAAGTTAATTGATCAGGAAAAAAAACATGTCTGATTACAAAATGAAGGGCCTGGGAGTTCTCACTCTAGGACCAGGACAGAATTCAGCATTTCCATTAGTGCTCCTAGACAGCTAGCAGCTGGATATCTCAGCAATAACGTGTGGCAGAAGATGAAGGGAATAACATGATATTGCCAGGGTACTGAGCCTTCTGCACAGGACATAATGCATCTATTGTGACTGTTGTAAGCTCAGGGCAATAGGGATCTGTTCCCATCTATTTCCAAGAGTTACTTTAGCTCCTTCAGCAGCAGCTCTGTGTGTATACCTGAATGAAAGGAGATGGTATCTGTAAAAGATAAACACTGCTGATTTTAACCCACTGTCTTCCCTCCACTCAGAGCTGCAGTCACAGTATAGTTAAAACAGAGCCTATCTTCATCTCTTTGACAATCTGTTAATAGTTTCCCACCTAAAGTCTCATTTATTAGCATGTCATCTCAAGCCATGAGAATTTCACTTGAGGCAGGGCTGTAATGCTCTGGACATGGTTCAATAGAATAATGAAATTTTCTGAAATGCTCGTTTCTGTGCGTACCCTTACCATCCACCTTGCAGAATGAAATGCTTTGTGCCTTCAGCTCACAAAGAAGTCAAGACTGAATTAACGGCTGGCTGGTCTTCTATATAATATTGCAGCAGTTCCAAAGCCAAATAAAAATGTTGCTGGGAAAACGCACCTCTATCTTCTACTTCTTTTTTTGCCTTCCTTACTGTGTGGAAATCTGAGTAGAAAGCTGAGATAGAAGCTAGCTAATTTATCTGCAGGGATATTCTTCCTCACAGGACATTCTCAGCTGGAGAAAATGTGTGGTAGAAATAAAGTAGCAATGGAAAAGTCAACATGAGCCAGAACCTCTGTCGTAGAATTAATGAAAGACTCAGTAAAGCTCCATGTAGAGTAATTGAACTACTATAGATGTGAGAGAAAAAGAGGTCTTTAGGTTTGTTTATGTGACCTTCATTGTATTACATAATTTCATCCGGCTACATTGGCAGTTAAGTTTACAAACCAGTAAAGAGACTTCGGTGACATTAAAGTGCACATTGTCAAGATGAACTCATATACTGCACTAATAAAACTCCATCTAGCATGCAATGAATGTGAAAAAAATATTAAAAATTATATTAGACTTACTGTTTTCAGGAATGGGTGCTGATCACCAGGCTCTCAAGTCCCAATAAGACCTCTGGTTTCAGAGATCAAATGTTAAGTTTTCTCTGTTCTGTTTCTTTGTTCCCCAGAAAGATTTTAAAAACCAGAATTGTTATCCTGGTTTAGATAACTGAAATGAAGGCATTGACAAAGACATAAGATGTGGGGAAATGATCCTTTTTTACCACTGAAGTGCTTTCATATGGCATTTGAAAAGGGAAGAGATAAGCAAATTCATGCCTATTATTGCTAAATTAAAGGAAGCAGAAGATAATCCATCAACAGCCTGATCTATAACACAAAAATCCCAGGAGTTTTCTAGTCACTCTGTCTCTGGCAGTGGAGTCAGTAAATCTCCCTTAAAGCTGGCCAGCTGAAGGAAGCTAAATCTCTGTTCTGAGGTTTGAAATTGTCAAGTAGCTAATCCTATTCTCAGTTTTTTAGGTAGTCATTTTGGAGCATGTTCAAGGTGAGAAGAGCAGTGTGAAAGCCAGTGATTGCAGAGAGAAAGGTGTATATGTGTCGTGGTTTAAACCCAACTGACAGCCAAATAACACAGAGCCACTCACTTACCCTTCCCCACCCTGGAGAACAGGGGTGAGAACTGGAGCGGTAAAGCTAAGGAGACTCATAGGTTGAGGTAAAAACAATTTAATCACTGAAATAAATGAAAAATAATAATGGTAGTTATAACAATGATAATAATAGAATATACGAATCAGTGATGCATGATGCAGTTGCACACTGCCCGCTGACCAATGCTCAGCCCATTCCTGGCTGGTAAGCACAGAAGAGAAAATCTCAAAACTGTAATCTCAGAAAAGAGAGAGCCAGCCTCTCTGCTAACTTTTCTCTGAATACAGAACATGATGTTTCATGATATAGAATATTCCATTGGCTAATCTGAGTCCATTGCACTGGCTATGCTCCCTCCTAGTGTCTGGTGCACCTGCACACTAGCAAGATATGGGAAGCTCTAAAGTCCTTGCTTCCTCAGCAACAACTAAAAACATCAATATACTACTAGCATACTTCTCATATCACATCCTGCACTCAATCCAAAGCACAGCACTGTTCAAGCTACTAAAAAGCGAGCTACTAAGAAGAGGGGAACAAAATCAGCTCTATTCCAGCTGAAAGTAGAACAGTATCGCAGGGTGATGCTGTGAACTTCCATTTCAGTGCCTGGTGAACCTGAGCTCCTTGAGTGCCTACTCAGCGGACAGAGATGCACTTCAAAGCCTCCTGTAGAGATTCAATCCACCTCAGCCATTCAGCTCATTAGTTATGAAGTGGTTCACCAGCTGTGTATTTAGGTGTACGAGAAGGATTTTATGGAGAGGAGATTACAGGAACAAACTTCACTGTTTTCATGGGCTGATGAATTACCTCTACCTGCCCAGGAGGGCATGTCTGGATGTGCCTGTCTCCACACAATGCTCTGCCAGGACTGTGCCTGGGCAGTGTCACGCTTGCAACTCTCTTTGCCATGTACCTAATGTTGCTATAGTACACTCACAGGGAATCCCAGAGTTAAAAAAACTGCTATTCCTTATAAAAGAAGTACTCGTGTTGACAGATGACTCACCACTGGAAAGAAAAACTGCATTGTATGCCAGGGGAGGATAAAGATCTCTGCTACTGGTTCTTCTCCCAAGGAAAAAGGACTCTGTCACTTGAGAAGCTCAGGGATGAGAATAAAAATGTTTCAGCCAATGCTGGGTTCAAGGATACCATTGCTCTCAGGGTTGGGAGAAGACCTGTATTCATTGTATCAGAGTGTATCTAACATGTACTTATTGCTTGCAATACAATTTCCTTTCTGACAGAAAATCTACAGGCTGCAGGCATGAAAGTATTCTACTGTAATTCCATGGCTAGGCACTCACATTCCAATTTCTTTCAGAAACAGAAGATACTAGAAAAATCACCTCCATATCTATAGTTTACTGCTGTTTGCTTTTCTGGACAGAACCTAAACATAAAGTAATGCTTAATACTATATGTCTATGATCAGGAATCATATGTATGGGATGTGTCCTCTTGAGCCTATTGGATCATCTCCTTTCAGTTCTTAGGGTTAGGATGCTTAAAGATGAGTCTCTACCTACATGGGTGGAAAGGAGGGGGAGAAAAAGTTCCTTCTCAACCTTACTTTCCGTGATCAGATTTTTCTAAATATATATGACTAAACAATTAAAGATTTTGATCACTAGTATGACATACTAGTTACTAGGAAAGACTCATATAAAGAAGGATGAAAACTTGATCTTACCTCATATGGTTTAGTGGAAGGTCATCTTTCCTATTCTCATGCCGTCAGAATATTCCACACGAGAAAGATGAGAACAGGAAAGCTGTGCTGGGAAAAAAATGCGATATTGCTAAGTGTCCAGAGATAATTTACGTACATATGAATATTAGGACCAATACCTAAATGTACAGTTGACTCTGAAAGCTCTCATACCCTTTATCTTTTCATAATAGTAAAAACTTTTTCACTGTTAGGGTGACAGAGCACTGGCACAGGCTGCCCAGGGAGGTTGTGGACTCTCCTTCTCTGGAGACTTTCAAAACCCGCCTGGATGCGTTCCTATGCGATCTACTGTACGTGATCCTGCTCTGGCAGAGGGGTTGGACTAAAGGATCTTTTGAGGTCCCTTCCAACCCCTAACACTCTGTGATTCTGTGATAATATTTTTTTTCAATACCAGAGGTTAGGGATTCTTGAATTCTCAATTATAAGAGAGGAAATTAATGCTACGCCTTGCCTCCCAGAGCAAGCACACAGCGCAAATTGTCTTTGAAGTTACTCGAGCCCTTAACAAATTACATTCATTACATTCATTTCAGGCTATCATGACAACCATGTGTAGACAAGGTGTATATGCTAGGCTTGGAACTGCCCTTTACTTTCAAACAGATGTGAAATTTAAATGATCATGTCCACACAGGAAGGTCAAATGAAGGTCACCTTCTTCATATAACACCTAATTTTGAATGGAAAATGTTATGCTATTTCATATGCTAGCATCACAGACAACATTATTTTAGTTAATTCCCTTGAGCTGCAAAACTTGATTTCAATACCTTTTACTGGCAGCAGAAATCAATTAAAAAAAAATCTTGTGCAAGCATAACTCTGGGTTTTCTACACTGGGGAATTTTGCAATAACTTAGCTGTTTTGCTTTCTCAGTGTGGAAAGGGTAGAGGGAAGGGGCAGCATATCAATTTAACGTAGCCACAACTAAAATTGTCAGTGCTAACTGTGCCAGGTATATAGATGATACATTCATTTGGCATCACTCCACAGTAATGTCAGAGGAGAACAGAGCCATCATCATTCATTTAGGAATGCAGGTGCACATATTCCTTACAATTCCATTTGGACATCTGCTATAGGTACCTTACCTAAGGAGCAAGAATTAGTCCAGCCACTACCAGACAACGCAGAAAAAGAATTATGGTCATACAAGGCAAACAGCTCTGGTGGGATTCCCTTGTTGTATGCCTGCACGTTAGGATACCCTGCAGCAGAATATCTCGCCTGGCCTCTGGGTGCTTCTCCAGAAGACTACAGGTCTCCTGTAAGCCTTGTGTCCTACCTACTAGTGCTGCATAAATGTTATATATAAGCTTCACAAACGGTGCTTGGTGCCTACACTTAGGTAAACAAATCCTTCCCCTAAGGGGGCACTGATCTCCACACTGCAGGCACTGAGGCATTGTACAAGTTGGGCCAGGTCCCAGGCTGTAGATGTCCACATATGAATTAGGTGTCCAAGCTCCTGCTGCTCTTGATGCCGGTCTGGGATTCAGTTAATTTTCCCAACAGAAGTTGCTATTCCCACATGTATATTACGGGCATCCTTCACAGGGCTGGTGGATGACACTACTGTACAGGACATTTGTGCCTGCTTGGAATGTCGGCTGGAGGCCAAGTGGGACTGTCTTAGCAGCTCAGATCCCCTAGACACCTATTTATGTGCAACTAAACTGAACTGTAAATCTCCATTAATTATAATGGGATTCATAGGTAGATACACACAGATATCTGAATTTAGCATCTTTATCTGTGGATTCTTCTGCTCTGGCTTCTGTGGGGTAATGACCGAGGAGATGTTTTTTGCTTATAAATTTGTGTATGGGTTAGTTCTTCTGCTAATTTGTAAAACAAGAAAATGTCCTGTGCCACGCTCTTATTCACTGCTGAGAAACTTCTTGCAGGAGAAGTTAAGGGAAATCCTTTTTCAGTACTGAATTTGTCTTTGATTCAGCTTTTGTTCAGTGACACACTCATGGAAAGGTACAAAAATCTGTAGTCTCTTAGCTTAATGATTGTCATTTCAATAATTAATATTGATTCACAACAAATATTTGGGTGGAAAACAATTTTTTCTTTACTAATTTTACTGTCTTCTAGACACTTAAGTCTTTCTATTTGATTTCTGTCTGATTTTGACATCCAAGTATTGACTTTTAACAGTGATTCAAAAAGCGTGATGTTATCACGCGTCTATAGGATTAGCCAAATGGGTATCACCAAATATTCTTTTCATTAGTTAGTATGTATTTCATTATCTTGTTATAAATGGCAAGAATGGAATTGCAAGTTTATTAGTAGTAAATATCTTGTGACTATTCCTGTCGTATATCTAATGCAACAAAAGTGCTTCAGTGCAGACTATTTTTCCATTAGGATGCTGATGGAATGTCTTTAATCTGAAGTACTCATTTTAGGGATTTAATCACAGACCTACCATATGAACCACTTCCCTTCCCCTTGAAATGAAATGTTCAAGTCTCACGTTGTGCAGCTTCTGGTAATGTGCTAATGTCTTTGATGCCCTGGAGCTGCTTGGAGAACTGAGCTCATGCATAAGTCTCAGCAGGCTTCACACATTAGTAATTTCACTACTTCCCTGCTACATGTCATTTTCAAACAGGAGTCTATCAGACTGGAACTTCCACAACAAAAAAGCAGCCAAAATGAGAACTTTTCAGGTTTCTGTCATTTCAGCTGGCAGACAACTGAGAGTTTCTGTTCAGTATCTAAAGAGATTGTGGGTACTTTTGAGTAGGGGTCTTTTGAGTCCCGAATTTAGGGCACAATTCTGCCTGCGTAAGCATAGGGAATGTGAGTGACCCTTGCAGTCAAAAAGACTGCTTAACATTCTATCTGCCTTAATTTTTAAAGTAAACCTCTAAGATCATTAAACAGGAAAAGACTGAACACATTCCTAAATGCAGGAGACAAACAGTAGTCTGCATTTTTGTAGTGGAATAAAAAAAAAGCTCATGACATGCAACATATTCAAGGTACATTTTAAAGCTGTTACATGAAAAAAGTTGGTTTTGGTTTTGTGGGGTATTTTTTGTAAAGTTTGTGTATTTAATAAAACCAGATTTGACTGGTTTCTGTTTACAGAAATATCACAGAGTTTCCAGTGTTTTTATCTTAATTTTGGTCTATCTCTAATTTTAAGACTACATCCCACAGTACATATAATCTAGCTGCCAATTGCATATATAGCTATGCAAGGGAGTGTCTGCTTATTGTAAGCATCTACTCTACATTTTCAGAAATCTAGACATGAAATGACAACCTCCCAGTATAAATTAAAATCAAGGGGATTTTAATGAATTTCAAGCCCTGGGTTTTCAAAGAAAAACTAACCATTTTACATGTCATGAGATATGCAGGCCTGTTAGTCAAAAAGTGTTGGAAAGTCTTACTGCAAGAAGCATTTGTCTCCACAGAAGAGGAGCAAATTCCCATGGGTCAGTCAGAGAGAGGCCTGGTTTGGGTAAAAGTTGCAGCCTATGGATTCAAACTAACAGAAGAGAGAAAAATACATGAAGTATATCTTTCTAGGTATCATGACAGGTTCTAACATTTAGACGGTGACTTAGATACATAACAGTAACCTTGGATAGAAGGTCCTGTAATGTCAAAGTTTGGAGGCAACTCCTGCCTGTTTTGATTTGGTGCAGTCTACTGAAGCCCAAAGCAAAACTGCAGTCTGAGCACCTGAGGCAGCAAACCAGTATTTAATTTGGGCTGTAAAACCCACATAGTTTTGTTTCATTTCTTGCTGTTATGGGCAAAGCTACTACAGTTTTAAAGTGTCTTTTGAGTGCCCCCAAAGCAGGAGAATGTAACCACTGGCTTGGGAACTCTGAAAGAACCATATCAAAAGCACAAGGATGCTCCTGAAATCTTCTCTTGGAACTTGCTTGACTACTGCCGCATTTTGAGTTCTATTGTGCTTTCCATCACCTTCTGTGACAATCTGAAACTGAGTCTTATCCCAACCCTTAGGATTTTTACCAGTCCATGTCTTGTTTCTGTCCTGTCATACCATTTCTGCTATTCTTATTTTTTCAGTGTTGGCCTCACACCGCAAATGTCACTTACTTCCTCACTTATTCTCAAGTAAAATGGACTGGATCAAAGCCTTTGTGCTCATTTGCCCAAAGAAGTGAAGATATGCTCCTAGAAACTATGCTAAGGCACTCAGAGGACAAGAAGGTGATTCGAGACAGCCAGCATGGCTTTACCAAAGGCAAGTCCTGCCTGACCAACATAGTGGCCTATGACGGAGTGATCGCATCAGCAGAGGGAAGAGCTGCAGATCTCATCCATATGGACTTCTGTCAGGCCTCTGATATGGGTCCTGACAATATCCTTCTCTCTAAATTGGAGAGATGTAGATTCTGTGAGTGGACTGTGGTGGATGGGGAATTGGTTGGATGGTCACATCCAGAGAATAGTGGTCAACAGCTCCATATCCAGATGGAGATCAGTGACAAGTGGTGTCTCTCAAGGGTCTGTAGCGGGACCAGTGCTGTTTTCATCAGCGGCATAGAAAGTGGGATCCAGTGCACCCTCAGCAAGTTTGCAGATGACACCAATGATCAAAGGACTGGAACATCTCTGCTGTGAAGAAAGACTGAGAGTGTTAAGGCTTTTCAGCCTGATAAGAGAAGGTTCTGGGTAGACCTTATTGCAGCATTTCAATACTTAAAGGAGGCCTATAAGAAAGATGGGGACAGACTTTTTGATAGGGCTGGTACGATAGGACAAGAGATAAAGGTTTTAAAATAAAAGAAAGCAGATTTAGACTGGATATAAGGAAGAAATTTTTTTAAATGAGGGTGGTGAAACACTAGAACAGGTTTTCCAGAGAAGTTGTAAGTGCCTCATTCCTAGCAACCTTCACGGTCAGGTTGGATAGGGCTCTGAGCAACCTGATCTAGTTGAAGATGTCCCTACTCACTTCAAGGAAGCTGGACTAGGTGACCTTTAAAGGTCCCATCCATCCCAAAACATTATATGACCCTATGCTTAAGTGTAATCATTCTTCTTGCTAGAGCTGAGAAATGTTAACACTATGTCTAACTGTTCAAATTCTGAAGAACTAGGTCTCTTTATTACATATAGTACTCCTTAGCAATGGATCTCACATCTTTCTAGTGCTGTAGAAGTGCAAACAGAGGAATGTGTCCCAAGGAATACAGCAGAACTAAATTTGATTATCAGCCATACACTGTTAACAATTCTTAGCTCTTCCTGCTTGAGATCTTCTCTAGTTTAATTAATTGCCTGATCTGAGACAAAGCTTTTGGATAAACACACACTTATGAATACTGCAGATAAATCAAGCAGGGAATTCTAAATTACATTCATCATGCCTTTCCTTTTGGAGTGTCCTCCAGGCACTAATTTACCTTTTTGTTTTAATTTTCTTTTTTTTCTTTTATATAATATTTTTCTTACTGTAATTGGCATGGTCAGAATAAGCTTGTTGCATTACTATTCATCTTTCTTCTAGTGTTGTCATAATTATATCACACTAGTTATTAGAAGACCTTGAATTACCCTGCAACATTTGGGAACATTTATTTCTACTTACAGGTATGTTAAATTAAACTACTGTAAAGCAGTAACTGTTGCTCTTTTGCATGGTAAGTGGCTCTGTGAACATCCAAAGGCAGGACGTGGAGGGAATAAACATAAAAAAAGAAGCTGAAACTTTAACTCAATCATGTAAGTTTGTTTTAGAAAAATTAAGTTTTATCTTAGGATAAAACATTTGAATACACAAATATATTTTGGACTGGATCTTCTGTTGTTAGGTGCTAGGAGTGTTAGGAGAAAAGTCCTTAAATGTCTCAATGTTTCTGGGTCTTCATTATTCTGGGTTTTATTTTGCCATTCCTTAATTAAAGATGAGATTTCTTCAGATACTAGATGTGCTACAAATATAAATCTTTGCACTTGACAGAATTATCCAGGTACAGCAAACCATACCAATATTTGTGTAGAATTATAGATCCGGGTATCGGTATTAAAAGACATACCGGTGCTAATTTTTTTTTTCTCTTTCAGTCCTATTTCAAATTTTTACGTAATAAAAGGGTGTCCAATAATCTCTAAAAGAATCATCATTTCAATTACAAATTTTTAGGCCTTCATTAATCCTGCTGTTAGTAATTTTATTTTAATTTTATACCTTTGGTAGTTTTTCAACTCCTCCATTTCTATGCCTTTGAATACGAGTTTTTATTCCCTATAGTCATAATCTCATAGACTGAGCTACTCGTGATTGGAAGCTATGGAGAGCCACAGCCAAGAGTGTTGGGGGCAAGATTCAGCTTACCAGAGGCAGAAGGATGTACTGGGCTTTAATGAAGAAGTCATTCAGTGTTATGTGTACCTTAAGCACTTGGGGAAGCTTGTCCAGGCTGTGCTTCTATACTCTTTGCCTCATTATGGAGGAAGATTGTTCATTTATTTAATTTTGCTAAGAGTAGGGGATATCATATAATTAGGGAACCCTCTACAACTGTCTTTGATTTTCTTTTAACATCTACTAACTATCTCATTTTCAGTCATTACTACTAATTTTCTTATATGGAAGGTGGATCACTGGAAAACTAGATCTTGAAATACAGGACTTTCTACTGTCTAGGTAAGAGCCACTTTGGCAATGAAGGCACATGACATTATTGTAAAAAATTCTAGCATCTGTAAACGCAGAGCTGAATGCTCACATCATCACTTCAGGTGTCTTCATTTTTAGGTGTTACTCTTTCTTTAATCAACAGGAGCAATAAAAACCCATCACTGCTCCCATGGATATGCAATATAGTAGAAAAACTTGATGTAGCTTCTGAAAATAGACAAAGAAAAAGTCTCTAGAGTTTTCAGACAAAGCAAAATGCTCTGAATTACTCTGTACTTGCAAGAATAAATTTTGTGTTGTACTTTGTTATCTAATATCAGCCACAGAGTTAAACAATGAAATGGGATGATGCTGTAATGAAATTTCACTAGTCTCCTTGATACCACAGAAGAGTTGGGACTATTAAGCGAACTGCAAAGGAGACAGAAAAATTATTACTGGACAGACATTTGTATATTAGGTGGTGATTCTCTACAGATGCACTAATTATGATTTTAATTCATGCATGAAAAAAGGATGGAGCCCAGACTACTTCTGTCAAAATAGTTCTGAATGCTGTGAAGCTGTTAATGAGTAATGTTCCCTAGGAGGAAATGTTAACATGTCTTTTTTCTTTAGTGTTATTTTGCTCTACTCCCTTGTTATCTTGTAGAAAATATTGATTGTCATTCAAGCCTCAAAATAAGAGTATAATGAGTATGTAGATTTTCAGAAAGAAATTACAAAGCACAAGACAAAGCCCTTTAGCTGAAAGAATTTTTTTCACTTCTCAGAAGTAATTCAGCTGTTTAGAAAGGTATCTGTAAAACTGTGCTTATCTTGATACATACCTTAATCACAAGATAATGAGCTGTGCTGAATGATGTCACGCATCAATAGCCCCGTTATAACATTATAATACAATGCTATTAATGCACTTAGTTGCAGTGCAGAACATTACTCCTGATGGAAATAATGTCTTGTAGCGGAAATCTGTTGTGTCATCTCTCCTAGGTTTTGCTCGAGTACTTGAGCACTTAATAGTCTGAGAGAATACATGGTGTGTAATTAAATCAAGATTTCACAACCAAACAAACAGAGCATAGGAGAAATAAGGGGTAATGTCCACCATTTTACTGCAGTTTACTCCAAATTAAACGATGTTAAATATCTGAATGAGTTTCCTAGATATTTATGAGAAAGTCATTAGTAATGAAAGACCACCCAGTACTCAAATAGGAATTAAAAAGAAAGAGCATGAAATTGCTGTCTTGTCTGATAAGACATCTGTTTTCCTCCATCCTCATATTAAATGTGTTCTGTGGACTTATATGTTAACATCTTTTGAGAACAAAAAAAGCTTTTAGGTTGGAATTTCACTACACTGATGTACAAGGTGTCATAGTAACTTCTGTAGCAGGGACTGTTCGTGATGAGCAGACACCAAGTGTGTGAAAGCACTGCCCTGCTCCTTTCCCATGACAACCCCATGTTCCTGATGCAGGGTCAACATCTGCACAGATGACATCTAATGCAAAATTAACTCATCGCAGGCAACACGAGGGCCGGTGTTACAGAACGATCAAAATGAGAATATCCATGGTGATGGCTGCTACCTGGCAGTTGGAAACCGTGTGGGATGTTCTGCAGTGGTTATGACTAAACAGTATCAACGCAGATATAATGCATGAGCTACCTTGTTACTTTGAGGTATCAGATATTCATCAGCCTGAGTTAGTAAAATACCATTCTCCATTTTGCATTATTGGAAAATCAGGTTTAATGAGATTTGTCTTTATTTAATTTTTTTTACCATTGGAAACACAATACGAGTGAGCTGCCCTGTTATTTATTGATTTCTACATTAATATGTTAAGAAAAGTTATTTAGTTTATTACTGTGTTTTCTCTGTTACCCTTGTAGCTGGGTTTGTTTGTTCGTTTTGATTGACCCAACATAATTATAAGTACAGCAAAGAAATTGGGCCTTGTTTCCCAGTAGTACTCAGAGCTGGCATTGTATTATACTCTCTGAAGTGTGACTGAGGATTATTAATGAGCACTAGACTTCTTCAGCTCATTTTTGTCAGAATTAAACCAATGTTTTTACTGGCCTTTTTAAGATCCATGACTTAGATTTTTTTTACCCAGAAGGAAAATAATATTTCAAATGAAAGTAAAAGTAACATTTTCCTATGTTCCAGTTTCAGTTAGTAACAAAATTGCTGATGCCACTTGAATCAACAAGCACTTAATGAAAATAAACTATCAGAAATTACTATCTTTAAAAGGCATCCAGAATATAATAGATAAAAATTTGAAGTAACAGCGATTGTAAATTAGGATTCCCTAGACTGCTGCTATAAAAATTATGTTAATTTTTAAAATAAGGGCATAATATGAATTGACCTAGAAAAGACAGCACGTATTTTACATTTTCTGTTTGATCCTTTATGCAAGGGTTAGAGTTATCTTCTTTCTTCTTTGTAAAATTGCCATGGTTTTGGCCACAGCTGTTACTATAGCAAAAATACAGCTATTCAGATAAGGATGAGCAATCATTTAGAAATCCAAGCAAGATTTCTTGTTTGGTTGTTGCTAAATAAAGAAGGGGAAATGTACATTAAAGAATGCTATAATTATACATTTTGCATAGCTTTTCTGAAACTGTTAGCACCATCTTTAAGGAGATGTGTATCATAAAGCTGATTCCTTAGCTCTTTCAGATTCAAATTTATTTGCATGTTACTGAAATTGGTTTTATTTCTTTCTCATGAATTTAATGTTTATGAACAAACTTGGGATACTACACATGGAATTACTTTCCCTAACTACAAAGTTGGCACAATATGCACTTCAGCATTGCTTAGCTGAAAGACTTCTCATCCAAAAGCATTTAGCCTGAAGAAATCTCCTCTGCTTCAATGTACTGTAGTTCCCAAACCCTCCCTCAATCAAGTGTTAAAGATTCTTGATTACGATTTGAAAAAATTATTGGTATTTATTACTGTAATGGTATTTTTCAGAGTTGTCTAGTGTCATCAACATCTACAAAATCTAGAAGTGTATCACCATGGAGAGATAAACCAAAAGACTGGAATCATGTCTGTGAGTAGAAATTAGTTGAGAAATTAGCATTTGTAAAGCAATGAGATAGAAAGCAACAAAGCCCTATTTGCTAATCATAGAAAATGCCACAGTAGCTCTTCAATGTATTAATATGTCACACAATAAATACAGATCTATTGTGACCTGTGGAGGGGTTGAGTTCGATTCAGGTCCCCAAACCCAGGCATTGAGCACCACCTGAGCTGCTCCTGGGGCCCTGCCTGGCCTCTGCAGGTGAGCAAAGTTCTCCAGCACATCCTGCAGCTGCCCAGGCAGGACCATTGGGTGCTTGAGGACCCTGAGCACCTGCGTTCACGCAGCTCAGCTGAGTCTCTTGTGTTTGATGTCCCAAGCAGACATCACATAATCACAATGAATAAATAAAAAGAACAGTGGTAAGAGAATAGTAATATCCAAAAAGAGAACAGTAATATGGAAAATTGATCAAAGAAGCAGCACTGTACTGGGGTGGACATACCTTACACTTTCCTTACAGTGATTAACTATCCACTTTGGTGGTGAGATGCCAGTATCTCACTTGCTCACACCATCATTTCTCTGCTTCTGAAAATCTTTATTTATTTAGTTAATCTTTAAATATTAAAAGTAACTACAGAGAATAAGAAACACTTCTTTCAGTTTCCAGAGAATATGTATCTCTACCCATATATTCCTTTTCATGGTCTGTTTCATTTTTTCCTCAATTTCTGCTGAGATTCATACTCTCCTGCTACACACACATGACCTTTCTGTACCAGATTATGCGACATGAGTTCTAACAATATTAAGGTGTTCAAATGCTTTTCTAACACCAAAGAGAATAAAAGAAATAGTAAAAATAGCTTGCTTTTCCCCTACATAACAGTGTCCAAAGAGTGATATTACTGTGAGATCATCATATTGGGTACTAACAAAATTATAATTTTTAATATATCTGAATGTACCAAACTTTTAGAAAGATTCTTTCTCTGACACACAAGATGAACATCGTCACATAATTCTAAGCTGACAGAGACTCTGCCAGGCTTTTGAAAGCTCAATTGGAAACCTGTCGGCCCACACAAAGAAAATGATCTTATTAGTAAATGTTTCTTCTAGTGATGACAAAAGTGGGACTTCAGCCAAAAGAAAAAAGTTGTATGTATCAGAAGAAGGACTTGAGAATTCAACAGCAGCAGTGAAGGGACAAATTTTAGCCCTTAAATTAAGAATAATTATGTTATGGATATTTTGAACAATCTGATGGAAGTACGACAAGTCCACTCCCTGCTAAAAATACAATGCAAATCTTCCATATTTTATTTCTAATTTGAGACATATTTGCTTTTCTTTCTGGGAGATTGACAGGACCTATTTTATGATTACATAGTGATCGGAAATTCTGGAGATGATGTGAATATTTTATTTTCCTTATACAAAATGATGAACGATGTTCTTGAGCAAGAAAAACATGTGCTTTCATAGTCAACAGCTTTGATATCTTGGTTACATGTGGTTAGAATTGCTCGGGGCAATAGTATAAATTCACTTTTATTTAGCCACAGCTTTGCTTCAAAAACTGTGTTCCTCATTTAAATTGAATTCAATTTTAATAACAGTAATTATCGCAATGGGGAATTCTGTAGCAATTTTTGCCACTAGACCCCAAAGTGCTTGGTAAGGAAGATTAGCAGATCGTTTACTGCTTTTTACCCTCTTTGGCTGGGACATGTTGTTATGACTTTGAAACAGAAAAGTCTGTTCTCAGATGGAGCATATGAAGTATTTCTTTTAAAGTAATGATAATAATCTTAAACAATTTCAAATGCTCACTCCATAATGAAAAGCCTTAAAAACCTTTACATAAGTTTGAATCCTCAGACGAACAAAGATGAAAGCAACCCTTGACTTGTGCCACTAGGAGCACAGGAACCCTTCGTTTTTGAAGTCTTACAGGCTGGTTTAGCTAAGTCCAGGTCTTCTCCATTAACATGCAAGGAGCGAGGTGCTCCCTAACCCAAACAAGATGACTTTTTGGCCCTGCTGCTACTGCTCTCTGTGTTGCCTAAGAAACCTGAGCTGGCTCCTGGAAGCCAAAATCACACCTTAGAAAGAGATGTGGCCGTGGCTGCTGCTGCTGCCTCTTACTCCAGACTCCTTGAGACCTGCTGCACAGCCACTAATTTCCACTGTGGCCCAATTGCCGAAAGTAGCAACTTCAAAGAAAGAGCTCTCTAAACCAAATGATAGTTTAGAAAGCTGACATTGGTTTATTAGCAAAGTTGGCCAAGTTGGGATGCTAGATGAAACGAAAAACTGCAACATATTTGTTTTGTAACTTAGTATAAACACACTTAACTTGCCACTAATTCTACAATTACTGGTTAGTGATAATGGTTACATTCATCATTGGATCAGTATATTAAAATTAGCTTTGCCTCTCGTGCAAATTAGCATGCCTGCTCCTTGTGAGTGTGGGCAGGTGAGATTTTGGCGCTCTGAATTGAGATGGTGGTCATCATCTTCCACTGCCACATTTAATTTTGGCTCACTTTCAGCCTTTCATAAACAATTTTTGATTTTTTAGTACCCTCTAATCCCCATAACGAGGGTTTTGACTAGAAAAGCCCCACTTAGGTCTGGTTACACACTCCTCCAATGATGAACAGCTCGTTAAAACCTTCCAAACAACAGTTTACTTGCTATCTCCAGGTGAACACTAACATTATCTTTTCTACTAACCCTGTCTGGAAAATGTCTTCATCACCTCTTCCCATTCTTGAAGGAATATTCTTTGAAAGACTAATTTACCACTCTTAAGGCAGCAAAAATTATTCTGCCATCCTTATAGCAACAGCTTTAAAAGTCATAATTAGTAAAACACTATATGAACTTGTTGGGTTTTTTTAAAATATAGGACAGTAATATCAGAACACCAAAATATCAACATCACAAAATGCTATATTTGAAAGTCTCCTGAGTGTCTTGACTTCCAAATTAAAGTTTGTATTTTAGTGTATATGTAGGCATATGGGAGGAGATTCAATATTCTCATATATTGAATTTCAGCACACCAGAGATAAACATCTTGAGGGAAGGGATAGGCAAAAAAAACAGGAGAAAAACAGAAAGTAATTATGCAACCAAATTAAAGAAGCAACATATCTTTTCAGTCTGGCATCTTCCAATTTTATGTCATAGCCTTCATTTTTGTAGTGTATAGCTGAAGTACTTCTCGGTAGAAGGGCAAAAGGATTAGAGTGTTCATTCCCAGGTCCTAGGTCTACTAGCACAGGTTAGCAATTTAATCTATTCATTGCATTCAGTTTTGTTAAATAAAAGAAACAACACTGCAAGTAGGAAGGCTACAACCTGGTTCTGAAGCTTACAAAATCAACTACATACTTGTTACTCATCTGTCAAAAAAATTGAGTCATTATTCAAAGTGCAGCTGAATGTACCTTGGGAGAATATGCTTGAACATCAGGAATATAGTCAGTCTCACTGGGTATATTCACACCCAGTTTCTTCCTAGAACTAACCTACAGTATTGCACAACACGTCAGAAAGGAAGGGTTGTCAAATAGACCACCGAGGATTCAAATCCAAGAGCCTACAAGGAAACCTTGGAACATGGGGCTAAATTTTATTGATTGGCTTGCTATTGGATGGAAAAAGCTTTCTAGTTCAGCAAATGTTTAGCCAAATTTCTGTGTCCTACCTTTTTTTTGTCTAGTGTTTCAGCATCAGCAAGAATGTCAGTACAGCTTAGCTTTTCATGGCAGTTTTTTTTGGTTTTTTTTGTTCTGAAATGAGTTGTTTAAGGTGAGGTAAAATGATACTGACCTGAATTTCCTGGTTAGCTGTAAATAATGCATGTGCTCAGGTGAATGAGCAGAAACAAGACAGACTTTTCTCAGGTCAGGAGGGGAGCAAAAGTGAGGAGAAACCACTTGCAACAAGTCGTGGAAGGAGGGAGGAGCATCTTGCTTGGTGAGTTTCCTGGCTACGGCAGGGACTGTCCTGTTGCTTCACACTGAGTGTAAATCCCTACTCCCTCAATAAAATATCACTTTCCTGTTAAATGTTCATCCCATCTGAACTGCCTCAAGCCAATAGCCAGAGGAGGACAAAGAATTTAAATCTATGAGGAGGAGTTGATACTTTATTAGTAGAGCAAGAATTTTCACCCAGGTGATTCAGGAATAGGTTGCTTACTAAACCTTACCTTTGTTCCTTCCTGCCTTTGGTATGCTATCCCCACTTAGCACAGTCTCCGGAGCAGTTTCAGAGGGGCTTCTCAGTTTTTTTATGAGCTTGCGAGCTTGTTGTAGCTCCAAAGTTCTTTTCTATAGTCCCTGTGTTATCTTGTCTACTGTTCTCCATGTGAACTTTAGATCCAAAATGAAATGAGGAGGGAGCATCCAGCCCAGATAAAATTACTTTTTATTGAGCAATAACTTCCACTCATCCATTATGTCATATGCACCACTAGCACAAATGATCCTCTTCATTCTACTTTCCACCCCTTGGAGAAACGATTCTTCCAGGTTGAAGGAAATTTTGACAGGTCATCCATTTTTATACATGGCATTTTTAAAGTGAAAACACAGAACCTGCAAGCAATCATTTAACTTATATATATATTTGTCTGGCATGAAGAACAGGGGGGTTTAGCTATCACAGCATCCAATATTTGTACACTAAAAGATTTAAAAGTTAGCTAACACCACATTTTATTGCATCTCAGTTAATAACAATAATAATTTTAGATTCTGGAGTCCCTTTCTTCTTCTAGCATTGGTTGTCAGAGAATGTCAGAATTGGCATATAATAACCAAAATGAAAAAAACCACACAACAAACAAAAAACCACCACCAACAACATTCTTCTCTTCTGACAAGATTGACTATTTGCAGACATTAAAATTCTTTTCCATAAAAAAATAAGTTATGACCACACTTGTATTTATAGGCTGTGTGTGCAGCTTCTAATGCCATGTTCAACTCTTACTGTAGTACGACAAGTTAGACAGTAAGGCTATAAATCTGTATCTGACCTTGATTTTGCAGTGTCAGCTTTGGGCTCAGTTTGCCTAAATACAAACATATGAGACCATCTCTCTGTGTTGAGATGTCACAGCACATTTTAAACATGGAGCTCATGGTGTGACATGGATACTATGAGAGATCATGTCCTTCTGGACTCATAACTAGATGTTGGGCAGGATATTCAAGGGCATCTCAAATAACACCAGGCATCCGTGTCTAGGCAACTGCACTGAGCCCAGTGGAGCCTTCAGAGCTGTTAGCTGCCTGCTTTAGGCTAATCTGAATCTCTCTGTAGAGAGAGTTAATGCATCGACTGGATTAACTAGATTTCCATAGACTATGAGGAGTTTAGACAACCTCCTCACTTGCGAAGACTTACTTTAAAGGCAAGTAAATCTAGGTGTCTAAATCTGGAATTAAATCTAGTGCTAAATTCCACCTTTTTGCTGAGCCGAATTAGTTCTGAAAACGAATCAGACCACCAGGAAGGAATGGAGAAAGAAAAGGAGGGGGCAGGAAAGGGGGAAAGATTGGTGGACTGTGGGACAGGTCTTGTGAGGAAAGACTGGAAGAAATTGTTCAGTCTAGAAAAGATCAAAAGGCACAATAATGGCCTTCAAGTAGTTTTTGCAGAGAGGAGAGTAGTAAATTACTCCCTGTGTACACTGAGAATAAAGGTAGTAATTTCAGTAAAAGGGAAATGTAGTTCCGACCTTAAAAGAGGAGTTTCTAATCATAAGGATGGTGAAGTGCTAGTGCACACAGCCTGGGGAGGTTGTAGAATTGCAGTCTCCACTGTTTTTAAAGAATAGGTTAGACAAACATTTCCAGGAATCATTCTGGTGTAATTGAATGTTCCCTGGGGGCAATGATCTGGGCCAGGTGAGCTTTCAGTCTCTTCAAGCCAATTTTCTCCAGTTAATCTCTCCTAGTTTTTAATCTTGAGCTACTACTCAGTGCTGTACAGGACACATCAATAAAATATCTGCTTTAATTTTAAATTATACTTATACTATGGTGAAGAAGCAATACATATTCAAGACTAGACAGCAGTGATGAGAAAGAAATAGCTTGTATAGCTGTATATATTATATAATATTGGAATGCCTTAAAGAAATATCTTGGGTAATGCTTCAACCAGAAGTCTTATCTTAATAGAACAGGAAATAGAGCTGTAAACAGTAAGTGACTATAAGCAACACATGCTTATAGTCACTTTTGTAGCAGGGTGGAATATAATACAAAATAGAGGAGCACACGTCTGATCTTTTTTCACATTCACTGTTATCACAGTCACTGCTCTTCCCAAGTATCGTCTCCTTTGCTCTCCTCCTGTGGGGCATTATTGCTGAGAGCTCTGACCTAATTAACTGGAGCAGGGACCTAGTAATCTCTTGTACAAACCCACAAGCAAAACGGAAGCAAAAGGTTAGTCTTTGACAGGCACCAAGTCACATTAGATCTAAGGAGGAAGACAGGGATGCTGTTGTCACAGATCTGTTTGCTCCACTTTAAAACCAGGACTGGTATAAAATTTTAAAAAGAAAGCTTCCTGCTGTGCCTTCTTTCACCATAATTGTAAAGACATTTTGAGTTTAGATTGGGCTCTGGATTGTATTTTGCCCTTGGTGGAAATTAGCACATAGAACAAGTAGTCCTAGTCCAATTGCAGTAGTTTTTCTCGATGTACGTTGGGTCTCCCCACAGCTCTGCCAAGACTAGGAGTGAGAATACTAAACTGAAGTAACTTTCTGTAGCAGTTATTCTACTTTTTCTGGAAAAAGATATTGACTAACAAGGTAGACATGACAATACAGGCTCTTGGGTTACTTAAAAAAAATGAAAAATTAAATACTCTTCTGACTGCGCAGTACTGTTAAGTCAAGGTGGTTTGCATCCTCATTGCAGGTTATGGTAACACAATTCTTTGCATCATTCAACACAGAGGTTTCTTTTAAGAGCTGGGAAAAGAAAGTGGAAAATTTGCAGCTTGGATTTTAAGCTGTCACTATGTCTATGGGAACAAGGGGTGGATAGAGTTAAGAGAAGAGACATTGACATCAGCTGGGGGGAAAGAGGAGAGGACAGCAAATGAGAAAGTTATTAAGATCACAAACAGTAAGTGACTGGAAAGGAAGTGAGAGAACAATGCTGGGAGCAAACAGGCAATTACCTATCGATTTCTAAGTGAGGGCTTACACTTAAGAGTTTCTTTGAATGGTCTTATGTGCAGTCAGTGAAAGGTTATCAAACTCCATGAACCTTGGGGAAGCTGTGTCATGAACAGCCAGGGGCCTTTTCAGCCCATAGGTGAAAGGGAGAAACTGGGGCAGGTGGCTGCATCGTTGACACAACGAGTGCTCACACTGCCTCAGGCTGGTACACCTGGTGGGAACAAACAGCCAAAAGCAGTTTAATTGTTAGCACAAGTTTACTGTACAAGACCATAAGAAAGCTACTGGTTAGTACTTCCCCTTCCTGTGTTTTATGCTCCTGGAGAGCATCACTGTGAGGATAAATCTAAACTCTTTTAGAAACAAGCATGGCTGGGCTCCCTGGATGCTCCAACCACCAGTCTCAGGGTCTGCATCACGTGGAGCAAGCATCTGCAGTAAGGATATAACACTGGATCTCTAAATGATCTCAGCAGCTGCCCATCAGTCGCAAGCTAGAGGAAAGCTCCACTTTCCAGGACAAGATGTATTATTTGGATGGGAGCTGGATGCTTGAGCGAACTGTTAGCACTGCCAGCAGCAGAAATAGCAGGCAGCCAACAGGGCTAAATGGGTTTTGGTAGTGAATGCAAAGTAAGGAGAATACAACGGTTTCAGTTCATTTCAAACAAAGCTAGCATGTATTTTCTTTGCTCATGTTAGTACGCTCTCATCTACTTGTTCACAAAATTTGATAATTTAAAAAGTAACTGTCATGGGTTTGAGTCTGGTGGGTTTTTTTGTAAAAGCAGGGGTAGACTAGTGTGAAATTTCAAGATCCTCCCCCAACCCCAGGCAGGAGTTAGACCTGCCTCTGGCCATGGCCAGGCCAGTCAGCACCTCTGCCATCAGGGTATTTAAGAGGCGACTCCATTGCTCTCTTGCTGTCTTTTGGTTTTGTCTTTGTTTTGAGCTGTCCTGTCTTTAATGTCGGGGAGTTTTTCTGTTGAAGGAGGATGAGGTGAGAGGAGAACAACGAAACATCGCCCTGAGAAGAAAGAGGTGGAGAAGAGACCTAGAGGAGAAGGAGAGGGAGGAGACTGATGGAGAAGGACTCTTCCCTGAAGCCCATGGTGGTTGAGATGGCAGGAAGGTGATTGCTGCCAGCTGAGGGAATCGATGTAGGTGAGAACATCCAGAATGCGTCGGTACATGCAGAGCCCCATGTGAGAGGGGAGAGAGACTGAGCATCGGTGGGAGATGTGCCCAAAGCAATCCGTAGCCCCGAGGGACTCATAAGGAGGAGGAAGGTTACCTCCTGTGAGAAGGACACCACATGGCATGAAGGACAGACTGCGAGAAGCCCTCTTTCTTCAAGAGGAGCTGCCGTGGACAATGAGTCATGGCCAGATGGACTGCACATCCCCACTCCCTGCCCTCCTTGCACTGATGCAGGGGGAAGGAGGTAGCCAGGAAGATGGGTGGCGAGGGGAAGGCAAAGTGTATTTAAGATCGGATCATATTTATTGATATATTTCTCTCATTATCCTACTTCATAAATGGTGGTGGTGAATTAAATTTATGTTTTTCTCCCCAGATTGCTCTCATTCTTTACCTGTCATCTTAAATGGTAGATTATTACCCTCCCTACTCTTAATCTAAAACCCTTGAGACTTTTTAGTTGAATTGTCTCCCTCCACATCACTGTGGAAATAGGAGTCGAGGGAAGAGTGAGCTGGGTTTTTGTCCCAGTCTGTTTGAACCACGACAACAACTATTCATGATCCTAAATTCCTTACATAAAAATACAGATAATACTGCAGCTATGCAGAAGTGGTACAGTAATATAGATGTACAGAAATAGTTATCTAGAAAAAAGGGAGAAGAAATTTTCTCAACTCTTAAAGTCTCTGGAGTTGACATTTCTTCATGACAAATGGTTTATTTTCCACAAGGAAAATAAAATAACTATTAGCATCAATAACACAACCTTCCCACATACCACTTCATCCAAATATTCTGCAGGAGTGTGTGATATCTTCTAACAATATGAGGTGAGAAAGAGAGCATGCCTGGCAATCTTGGTCAGGATAATCCCCAGTAGTCAGAAATCACAGCAAGTTCCAGATGAGCCATAAAATGTGGCACAGTTAGTGAATTAGCTAGCTTCACTAGCACATTCAGTTCTTCACTGAGAGGGTGGTCAGCCACTGTAACTCCGCAGGGAAGCGGTTACATCACTAAGCCTATTAGAGTTCAAGAGCATCTAGATGGAGCTTTTAGTCACATGGCTTAACTTTAGGTAGTCTTCTGAGGAGCAGGGAGTTGGATTTGATGATCCTTCTGCGTCCCTTCCAACCTAAGACCTTCTGTGATTCACCAGGGCCATCCCCAGAGGTCCACACATCCACATAACAGTGCAGACCATTTTAGGGGTTTGAATATTATTAAGTAATGGGTAGTATATGGTAATTAAATTCTCCACTTCACTGACATTCTTTTCCCAGGACATATTTGTAATTGTGAATATAAGGCAATATAGGGAAAATTGTTCCTTTATAAGACTGCCACAAGAACTGCCTGTGTTTTGCAGAGAAGCTCGTACAGTACTGTTCTTAGTTACTGCTGTCTATTATATTGCAAAAAAGCTGGTGTTATGTAAGGCAGTTTAGTTAAAATGCTGGTGCTGGCAGGGGCAGTCTCTGTGCATTTGCAATTTGGATTTGTCTGACCTAGCACCATACAGCACTAGTCTCTTTCTATGTGTCTTGCTGTGACCGCCTCCTTCTGAAGACCCTTTCAATCTTTCCTTCTGTAGCTCTGGTTTGGAGTGGTGGTTACTGCACTGGTTGGCATCGGCCTCCATGTCCATAACGCTACCGCACCCCTTATGTTCCTGTGCTGGCTTGCTGTAATGTTGGTCCAACTGGAGTCAGTCTCTGTGAATTGGTGCTGCTGTGCCAACTGCTCTCAACAGTTTTAGTGGCACTTCTAAAATATCCCTGCTTGGTTCTCATTCTCTCCATTATGGTCTCACTAGCCCAGTCATAGTCATGGAATCATAGAATTGTAGAATCGTAGAATTGTAGAATCGTAGAGTCATAGAATCATAGAATCATGGTTTTGGGGTGGAAGGGACCTTTAAATGTCATTTGGTCTAACCCTCTGCAGTCAGCAGGGACATCTTTAGATAATGCCGACAGATGGCTTCTGATGACCTACAGCAAGCTTGTTGTCCTTGCTTGGACAGTATTTGAATTTGACGTGAAGCAAATAACAAAGTCGACCTTTTAGTCAGCAAAAGGAGAGGAACTGTGTGATTTCCATCTAGGCATCTACCCAGCAGGGGCCTGGAGCTGCCGCACAAGAGCTCCGCTTCAAGGAGAGAAGCTAACTTGGGGGGGTGCCCCCTTCACAGTTGACTGGTCTGCCAAGACTGTCAAACTGCAAGAGAAGGTCAAAATCCAACAATTCCACCTTATTGCTGGTATAGACTCATCTGTTTCTGCAGTCACTGAGAATGATTCAACTCACCTAACATAAGACATCTGAGATTTAGTTGTCTAGGTGTAAACTAGATATCTAGGCTCCTTTTACAGTTAGTGAACTGCTATGGGCACCCAAGGTGGATGTTTAAAATATACTGAATCATCCTCTGGAAATGCTGTTACTCTTCATTAACCATAAGGTAATTAGCTGCAGAATCTCCATTTAGTGCAGAAAAAAGAAGTCTCTACCAGTTACTAAAGTTTTGTGACTTCAACTTTGCTAAATGTTTTGGCAGGGTTAGATACAACTGTGATCACCTTGTATCAAGATCTGTGCAATGGGCTGTTGTCTAGGAGAGGAAAGATGGGGATTGGTACCTAGTTAATCACTCTGCCTTAAATCAGATGTACATGACACACAGATTGACAAAAATATATGTGTGTTTGATCCCCTAGAACCTTACCACTAAATGAAAATTATCTTGATAAATACAGATGATTGTGTTTTGAAATCCCCAGTGCTAACTAAACTTTGGACAAGCCTTTCTTAATGCTGGTAATGGTGCTGGAGTCCTGTGTTCACTTTTGGATACCTAAGGTAAAGACAAAGCTCAATTTGAAATAATCCCAGGAAGAAAACCAAAACAAAACTACAAAAAGGATCAGAGCTAAAACATGGCCAATGGAAAAACTGAAAGCTGTGGAAGCTGTGCACACAAACCTGCATTTGCCCATGCTACCAGGCAAACATGACATATTAATAACAAGATTAATTGAAGAGTTTTCAGAATACTTCCAGTCAAGTCAGGGCTTTGTCATCAGGGAACTGAAAAGTATTACTATTAAACTTCATTGTACTTTTTTCAGATGAGGTAATTTAGATCAATAATTCTTTCTAGGTCTCATTGAGTTCTTGCTGAGTGTCTGTTCACACGCTTATTTATGAGTCATAATAAACACAATAAACAAGGTAACTAACCAAGTGACTGTGCAGGAATGTTACTATGTTTTAATTGCCATTTTGAACATATATAGTTTGCTATGAAATTAGTACTTTTCCCCCTGTTATGCTATTTCCCTCTCCTGATTCATAATAGCAGGTCTATTATGAGTCTAATTTTGCAAATGTAATGAATTTGGAGAAAAGACACCATGATAGCCAGGAAAGCTTAATCTAACAATTAGTATGTGTGTTGCACTCTGTAGTGTTCTGTGATTTATTTCATTGAATTTATTAAGTTCAGAGTGAGAGATGATTGCTCATTAAATAAGTAAAAGATCTAAGTATCATGCGAGATCACTATCAAGTACACTTTGATTTGCTCACAGAATAAACCTGTGAAAGAGTTTGCTGGTCTGTAACTCATTTACTTCCAGAATTTATTTCTGAAGAATATAAAATTAGAATTAGTACATCTGCCTCAGTGTAATTAATGTCATATTCGTGATTTTATCCAAGTTTGCTTAACAACTCTTCACCAGCTTAAAAAGTTACAAGCAGAAACTAGCCTGGGAGAAGAAATTAGATCATGGCCTTTTGGGAATTACTCTGATCTCAGTTAGCAAAAGTGACTAGCTCCATGAAATTGTGTAGTTGCAGATGTCATCAGTTTCTCTGGTACTGTTGTCATAGCTGCCATGGGCTAAGGGCATCAGCTACACAATGTTTCTAGGTAGAGATAATATTTGGGTTATTGTTCTGTGGTTTATCACTTTGAAATGTTGCAGTTTATTGAGACCAATGTTATAAGCTCTTGCTATGCTCACAGAATATATCCAGTGAGACAGAAGCAGTCAGTTATTAAAGATTCAAACCTAGACTCTTAAAATTTCTAGGATTTACAAATATGAATCACTGAGCTGATGAAAAAAAGGAAAGAGGAGGTGGAAGAGACAGACCAATTAACAGTTGTATATCCTGATGTTTACAGAAGATGGATGCATGAATCCATTTCGTTCATGTCCTGAATCTGATGAATATTCTTCCAAGAACAGTGGTAGCAAAAGCAGGGAGTGTCGGTTATAATTACCTTGCATTTGTATCACTTTGTCTGCACTGTTTAACTAGTAGCAGGGCCAGTCATAGGGCCTTGGCCCTATGATTAAAGCCTAAAAAGCATTTTATGTTAATTGTTAAGTGAAGTAGTCCTTGGATCACAAAGCTCTTCTCTTCCTCCCCTCAGTGTTACACTTGCACACTGATGATCATTTTTGTTCTATCTCTACAAATGAAGAGAGTTGAGCCTTCAGTTACCAGGAGTTGGATGCACTTTGATGTGTGCTCATAATGTAAAAATTATTTGGTGTCAGTGTACAACAGAGAGATTGTTTGTATTGGATTTTTTCTTGTGTGTGCAAATACCGAAGTGAGTGAAATAGGAAAAAAGTGACTAGCAAGTTGCATCAAGAGTAAAAAGTGACCACTATGTTTAGCTTTTTGTAGCTGCAGGTGCTTGAATACATCTGCAACACACACAGAAATTGAATTTTGCTTGTCATTTATTGAAACAAAAGAATTCTACTTAGAAGGTCAAGTAAAGAGATATTGTTTGAGTTTTCAGGAAATTTTTTAAAAAATGAAATTTATAATTTCTATATGATTAGGGATTAGAGAAAAATTACCTCCTTCTTTTGGAGGAAGTGGAAAATGTGAGGTAATGTCATTCCTTTAAAGCCATGCACAAATCCCCATGCAGGTCTGGATTGGATAGTGGAGTTCTCCCAAACACAGAAGGAATCAGCAACCTCTCGCAGGACAAGAGCTTCTTGCCTGCCTCCTCTCAGCAAATACCTCAGGCGCACTAGCAGGGATTTCAGCTGGGTTTGACCTTTGCATCTGCTTTCTTTCTGCTTTCTGTGATCTGCACAAGAGGCAAGTCTCCTAGCACAGCATGTACACAATACAAGGCAAAACACTGCACAAATGACACAGCTCATAATTTTCTCCATCCCAGAGCACAGGCATTACTGCCTTTTCCATTTCCCAGATGCTGCATGGTTTTCAATTTATTTAGAAATGGATTTTAGATCACTTTGAATGGTCTTTTTCTAAAGCAAAGGTTTTGCTTCACCTAGTCTCTGTCAGAGCTATAGCTTCAGATGGACAAATGAGCATTCAGAGGTGTAACTCCAAAGCACAGAAATCTATTTTAATAATAACCATCCTGCCACCAGACACTGTAAGAAAGTCTGCATAACAAACCTACGAAGACAGTGCATAAAACTGGTGGATTTTACTACATCTGTGTCGTGTGGTGAATACAGAGAGTTTTTGACCATGTTTAATTATGAAGGTCAATTTGTGTCTGACCTAACTATAGTAATAATGCAGACATCTAAAATTCCTGATAAAAAAGCCTTTGCACCATTCTCTGCTAGTAGGTCTATTACAAACTTATCAAAAATAAATGAAAGAATTTTAAAAAAACATTGCTAGAGTTAGTTAGTATTTACACTACCTAACAATAAGACTGTTATAGGTATGTTCAGAGTCCAAAGGAAAATATGAATATCTCAACAAATGACATAAAATTGCTTTATTAAACTAAATGCGTCACTTCTTGTCTCAGGGCCAAAAGTGAGATCTATGTGTCCCACTCTAAAAACTCAAACCCAAGGGTAAATAAAATCTTTCTTCTAATCCAGGAAGTCACAAAATATCAAACCATTATGGAATGCTGACTTAGTCCAAGACAGGAATTTATAAAAGAAAACAAAATTGTTATGGAAAGGTGACTGACAGAAAATTAATATATGAAGTCAAAAAATTGTCATAACATATCAAGAGGAATATTTTAGGCTAGCTCTTTGAATGACCAGAATAAGTGTTTTTTTGTGATAGATCATGGAGAGTTTTTAGTGCACATACTGATTTCTCATAGGGCTGTGCAATTCAATCACATAATTATCTCCTTTACGTGACATTCATGTACTAAAATACTGTTGTCCTTCTGCTAAGCATCACCCGATTTCTAGGCTGTGTAAGTCAGCTTCTCTTTAGAGGGCAAATGAGTAACACTCTCCCAGTGTAAATCCTCGAATTGCGTGTGTAATAGTGCCACACATTCCTTCAGATTGTTTGCTACCCTCTCAGAACTGAGGTGGCCACGAGCAAATCGCAGCCCAGCTGGTGTTGCAGGGGCTCAGCTGACAGCAGCCCCTGGCTTCAGGAAGTGACTCTGCCTCTGTAAATAACGCTGCTGTACTAGCAAGTGTAAGAAAACCAATTTTCTTGTCCATGACTTTCCCACCCACCTACCAGCGCCACCAAAACACGCAGAGCGATTGCGTGTCGCTCGCTCTCAACACCGTGTGAGAGCCCTTGTAATAGTGCCACCTAGTGACATCTGCTTCTGAAACCACAGACTCGTAGGATGGTTTGAGCTGTAAGGGACCACAAAGATCACTTTCCAAACTTCAGAATCCTAAGATTGTTAAGCTTGGAAAAGACTTCTAAGATCATCTAGTCCAGCCATCAACCCAACACTACCATGATGGCTAAATCATGTCCTGAAGTGCCACATCTACACCTCCAGGGATAATGACTCCACCACTTCCCTGGGCAGCCTGTTTCAATGCTTCACCACTCTTTCAGTAATTTCTTTTTCCTAACATATGATCTAAATCTCCACTGGCGTAATCTGAGCCCATTTCCTCTTGTCCCATTGCTAGTTACTTTGGAGAAGAGACTGACCCCTACTTCACTACAATCTCCTTTCGTGGGCCGGGACACTTTCCACCAGACCTGGTTCCTCAAAGCCCCATCCAGCCTGGCCTGGAATATAGCTACAAAACCTCCTAAGCACGTCAATAATCCCAGAATGTGCTTATTGCTACATCAAGAAAATGCTGATGACAGTTTATACCTGTTGAGCATGAGGACAAATGAAAGCATCAACATGTTGTCCAGATGGCCCCAAAGATGTCTTCTTCCCAATCCTAGTTTTCCTTCCCTTCTATTCATCAGTTCCTACCTTCATCTGAAGTAATTATTCCTGGGTCTCAGTATTTTGGTATCATTCATGGAGAACAAAAGAGCCCTCATTTATTCTATTTATCCTATTTATGAAGCTTAATATGTTTAACTTATGTGCCATTTTCAGATTTAAGTGCTATATATTCTTGAATATATACATATAGTATACCTATTAGGCTGACTGTGAATATCAGGCTGCAGAAAGTAGTGAATATTGTGTCAAATCTCTTTCACAGCACCACCAAGAAAAACTCCTGGTTACCTCAAGCACTGCATAATCATGGTCATTGCGTGAGCACGGTCACTGAGCAACCTCCCTCAGTAAGTGGCACAGACAGATCGGATGCACCAGGCACTGAAATTAAGTGCATTAGATTTCAAAAATTTTCAATTTCTGTGGGTCTATGAAAACAAAATGATCCTATAAGGAGTAATTGCTCAGAGTAACTACTAGCAGTTTGTTAAAACAGACAAGCCCCCTAAGAAAAATAAACAACAAAAATATGATACAAACATTTGCCTAATGTTCAATGCTTCCCTGCAACTGGCTGCCCGGCTTTCATTTCTTTGACCACAAGATGCTGGTGTGCCTATGGATGATGGCAAAACTATCAGAAAGTGTATCAAATGAATTAATCATGACATCTTTGAGAGGCATAACATGCTTTTCAGAATATCATCTTCTGTTCTGAGGACTCTTCTTATATGTTGCATCTAGAGAGTATACGTTGCCCTTCGTGTTAGATCTATCTTCAAAGCCAGATGTGGAGCAAACACATGGTACCCTTTTTTTTTTCTCTCTATTTTTAAATTCCTATCTCATATCTCCTTTTCAGCAGTCTCAGAGAGATTAGATAATTACCTTACACAAGAGTATACCTTAGAACTGTGCATCTGACCCTCACATGTCAGCAGAAGTCTGCAGTTTGCAGACATGCTGCTAGTAGAAATGTGCATGGTTAAAGTTTTCCAGCAGTTTTTAATCTCAAGGATTTCCTCTAGTTGCTTATACGTACCAAATTATTTCCACAAGAGGTTTGCCTATTTGGTTTGTTTTTCTTTTTTTTTTAATTGGTTCGGATTTTTTTTAATTTTTGGCAAAACAGATTGAACAATGCAAAAATGAAGATTTTGTGGTATACATTCTTACAAGTCATTCTGAAAAATGGAATTTACTCCCCTCTGTTATGGTATTTCTCTGTGATCTTAGGCAAGAAATTGGGTTAAGTTTGCCCTTTAGCTTAAGAGATTTTTTTTTTCTTTCTCCCCATGTTAGTTACTTAACTGAAAATCCATGGTAATTCAATTTCTTCCTCTTTCAAGCTCAACATAAAAATTGAGTCTTTCATTTTGGTTATTGTGAACATGATGGGGTTAGAGTGAGCACCACATTCATGCTGCTCAGTGGGTACAGCTATCCAATACACATATAAAGAATAGAACTAATTAGCCCTCAGTCAGCATTGTCTATCCAATACACAGAATCCTATGGAAAAAAAAGATATACTAACCATGCATATAAAAACTTAAAAAATTTATATATATATAAATGTATTTTATATATATATGTAAGAAATGAAAACTGTCTTATGTAAAAGGTAAAACGTGATTAATAAAAGTAAGTTTACAAGACTGAATGGATATGTCTCAGTTACATATACAGAACACATTATCTTGACACACATAGAGGAAAGTTGTTCTCTGTACTCTGTTACAGCTGAACTGCACACAGGGACTGGATCTGCAGGATCTGCCTGTTTCCCAGATCATAGTTTCTGAGCTGAGAGCAAAATTCTGAGCTGAGACTAAATAAATATTTTCTTGGTGAATGAAAGAACCCATTTAAATTAATGAAAGTGTTTGATAAACATTCAAGTAGCAAACATTGTCTGGTGGTTTTTTTGAAAGGAAATATCACTGGGAACTCAAGAATAAAAGATGTTCATATTTAAAAAGAAGTGGTATGACACCTTGGAATCACATACTAGAAGTTTTTCAAAGATATTAAAGGAAAATCATAGGGTCTCTGTACAACTGTACATGTTCTTCCAGCACAGACTCAGGAAACCTTTAATGGCCACTGAGAAAAAATTCAAACTTTTTAAGATAAAAAAGTTTAAAAACTTAATTTCTTAAGTTGTGAAGGCAGAAGATTTCACAACTCAAAAAGAGCAAAATGGTCCTTCATAAATTATGAATTGCTTAAATAAAAGTGACTACATGAAAAGGTAACTTCAACAGTAACCTCATGAATTCCTGAAATGAAGAATGAATCTAGTTCTCAAGGTAACCCTTTCTTACTCACTACCTATCTCACAATATGTCATGATGAAGCCATATCAGTTAGTAACTGAAATGTGGTTACATTTGTCTGGTGTAAAGTTTGCCTATGCACTATAGTCCATATTGGTCCTGCACGAGCAGTGTCAAATACCTTTATTTATGTCTCAGAATTCTCAAAGAGAATTCAGTGAAGAAAGCTCTCAGAAATAGCAGTCCAAGCATTACAGAATGGCTGAGGTTGGAAGGGACCTCTGAAGGTCATCAAGTCCAACCTCCCTACTCAAGCAGGGTCACCTAAGAGGCAGCTGCCCAAGATCATGCCCAGACAGCTTTCGAATATCTCCAATGACAGAGACTCCACAGCATCTCTGGGCAACCTGTGTCAGTGACTGATCACTCCCACAGTAAAAATGGATATTCTAGTATGGTCAGATGAAAGTTGGTATCTTTTAATTTGTGTCCACTGCCTCTTTTACTGCCACTGGGCATTACTAAGAAAAGTCCCCTTCATTCCCTCACTTCAGGTGTTTATACACCCTGATAAGATCCCCCCTGAGCCTTCTGTTCTCCAGGCTAAACAGTCACAGCTCTCTCAGCCTTTCCTCACAGGAGAGTTACTCCAGTCCCTCAGTCATCTTCATGGCCCTTCATTAGACTCTCTCCAATACGTCCATATCTCTCTTGTGCTGGGCAGCCCAGAACTGGACCAAATCATCCAGACGAAGCCTCATCAGTGTGGAGTAGAGCGAAACTGTCTCTTCTTTCGATCTGCTCCAACACTCTCTTCAATGAAGCCCAGGATAATGGTGGACTTGTTTTGCCACAAGAGTGCATTGCTGGCTCATGTTGAGTTTATTGTCCACCAGGACTCCAAGGCCCTTCTTGCTGAAGCTGCTTTTGGGCCAGCTGGCCCCTCACATATATTGCTGCATGGAATTGTTCTTCCCTTGATGTAGGGCTTCCCATTTCCGTTGTTGATCTTCATGTCATAGCACGTTTCTCCAGCCTGTTGACATCCCTCTGAATGACAGCATAATCCTTGGATGCAACAGCCACTCCTCCAAATTACAGTATTTGGAAACTGAAAAATATTTAGTATTATCTCGTGTAAATAAACAGGAATTTGACAGATTGAATGTGTCCAAATATCAACTGAAGATAACTTCAAGCAGCCATTGCTGGTTTCCCTGCCGAAGGCACAATGTATTTTTCAGCTTCTTTATCTTTACTTGAAACCATCTGCAGCACGAGACCTTTGGTTGGTCTCTGACATATTTTCAGATCTTAGCCAACATTTTAGAAGTCCAGAAAACAAGAACTGTGGCTCAGAAAAAACAATCAAACCAAACCAAAGAGTTATCAAGAAAGGTATTTTTTACTCTTCACTGGAACAAAGCCAGGAGAGTACAAAAATCTTCACTGGGGAAAGCAAAACAGCAAATAAAACAAAAGCATAAAGAGAAAATCCACCATGACATTGTAGATAAAATATTCACCTGATCCACAGGAGATCATGTGTCAATTCTCACTTATAACTGACTCAGGGCTGGCACTTCACTTCCCCATTGAGTGCCCTAGTGCACAGGTTACAGCTTTAATTTCTTTATGGGGAGCAGTAAATAATGAAGAACAGCTTCAAAAGGAAGGAATGAGAAGGATTAACTACTCCTCATCGATCCAAAACAGTGGGGGATTTGCATATAATTCTTCAACACCTTCAGGACATTTCCTTAGCATTTTCCTATTAGTAAATTTGTGAAACTCTTTTTAATTCCTGTCCTCATCTTTGTCCTGCAGCTACACAGAGTTTGCAATGAGGACTTGTTTAAAATGACACATTCACATGAAAAGTTTAAGGTTTGACAAACAGCCATCTTGTAGTAAAAATTGTTATAACTGAAGAAAATCCTTATCAGCAATCCCTTTGACCTTCTTTGCTTTAATTTTTTTTTTTTTTCAACTGTGTCAATTTTTTTAATTACTTTTTTGCTAGATAGCACAAAAGGATATATTCACAAAAAAGATGAAATTTAAACAGTATGACTTAAAGGAATTGAAGATATTTGTTCTCAATTCTGAAGAAAAAGAATGCATAACATTACTTGAGAGTTGTTATTTTGTCTAATTTATCCTTAAGAGCTCTATCTTGATCCGGATAAGAAACAGAGTTAGACCTAAGCAAAGTCACAACTGCTGTTCTGTATCTTCTGTTCTCTTAGACCTGTAATTGTCTGCTAACTGTATCTGGGAAGAAACAAGGTCTAAAGCATTACACAATGTTTTTTAAGGAAATCAGAACCACTGAAGCATATTGCCTGAAATGAGGAGTCCTAACACTTAAAGGGGGCCTACAGGAAAGATGGGGGGGACTTCTTTATCAGGAAGTGTTGTGGTAGGACAAGGGGTAACAGTTTCAAACTGAAAAAGGATAGATTTATATTAGGTATTAGGAACAAATTCTTTTCTGTGAGGGTGGTAAGACGCTGGAACTGGTTGCCCAGGGAAGTTGTAGATGCCCCCTCCCTGGAAGTGTTCAAGGCCAGGCTGGATGGGGCTTTGAGGAACTTGTTCCGGTGGGAGGTGTCCCTGCCAATGGCAGGGGGGTTGGAACCAGGTGATCTTTAAGGTCACTTCCAACCCAACCATTCTATGATTCTAACATTAGTCTATTCTACGATTCTAACATTAGTCCATTCTACCTTTTGTGTTGCCCTCATGGTTACTTGTTGCAAGTAATGCAATGTGATAGCTATAGAGAATGGAATAGCAAAATAAACAGTGACTTTAGCAGATATGCTAAATATATTTCCAGTAATTATCGTCAAAGCAAATTCTTCTTGCCAAAGCCGTGAAGCATCTCAGCTTTTACATTGCTTTGCCAGGGCACTGTACTGCATCTATCAGCTTCCTCAGCTCTGCTTCCACTCTAGTCTTCTTCCACAAGATTCCTTACAGAAGCCAGGATTTAGAAATAATTGCCAAGTTTACTTCTACAGATTTCTCAGGTTTACCTTCAGGGTACTGCAATTGTAGGAAAAAGCAAAAGTGCCAGAGAATGAAAGATACAAGACTACGAAGTATAAATCATGTATTTCCTTCACTATAAACCACTCTTTGGATAAAAAAATATCTCTTGGAGAGTTAGGTATTCGCCAGAAGAGACAGATGTGTCTAAATGACTTATGGGTAAATTCCTAAAAGAGACTCTTTGCATTATAATTTCAGAATAAATAAAAAAAAAATAAGAGAAAAGCAGAATGCAAATTTTCAGAAAAAAATTCCAAGACAGAATGAAATATGTTGGATCAACCTGATCTGATGAAATGTGTCCCTATCTATGGCAAGGGGTTAAGAACTAGGTGATATTTAAGGTCTCTTCCAATCCAAACCATTCAATGATTCTATGATTCTAACATTAGAAAGTCTGTGGGCACAATAACTGACATTCCAAAACAGTGTGCTTTGGGTTTGCCTGGCAAGATTTTGGTAGTGAGGGGCTACAGGAGTGGCTTTTGTGAGAAGATGCTAGAAGCTTTCACTGTGTCCAAATGTTAGCCAGCTCCAAGATGGGCATTTCACTGGCCAAGGTTGAGCCTATCAGTCATGGTGGCAGCACCTCTGTGATAACACATTTAAGAAGGAGGGGAAAAAAACCTGCACAATAGAAACTGCAGCTAGAGAGAGGAGTGAGAATATGTGAGAGAAACAAATCTGCAGACACTAAGGTCTAAGGAGGAGGTGCTCCAGGCACTGGAGCACAGAGTCCCCTGCAGCCCATGGTGATGACCATGGTGAGGCAAGTTGTCCCCCTGAGCTCACGGAAGCGGATGGTGGAGCAGATATAGACCCTGCAGCCCATGGAGGAACTCATGACAGGTGGATGTCTGCAGGAGGTTATGACCCTGTGGGAAGTTCGTGCTGGAGCAGGTTCCTGGCAGGACTTGTGGACCTGTGAAGAGAGCAATCTGTAACATGATTTCCCCTTGATGAATCCATGCTGACTACTTCTGATAACCTTCTTTTCCTCCACATGCTTTGACATGGTGCCCAGAACAAGTGGTTCCATCATCTTGCCAGGGATGGAGGTGAGGCTGACTGGTTCGTATTTGCTTGGGTCATCCTTTTTGACCTTTTTGAAGGCTAGAGTGACACTGGCTTTCCTCCAGTCCTCAGGAACCTCGCCTGTTGTCCAGGGCCTTTCAGAGATGATGAAAAGCGTCCCAGCAGTGATTTCTGCTAGCTCCCTCAGCACTCATGGGTGCATCCATCAGGACCCATGGACTTCTGGATATCCAGTTTACTTAACTGATCTCTAACTTAACCCTCCTCAACCAAGGGAAACTCTTCCTTCCTCCAGACTTTCTCTGTTACTCCAGAGTCTGGGACTCCTGAGGGCTGGCCTGAGCAGTAAAGACTGAAGCAAAGAAGCCATTCAGTAACTCTGCCTTCTCTGCATCCTCTGCCACCGTGGCCCCTGCCTCATTCAGCAGTGGGCCCACACTTTCTCCAGTTTTCTTTTTGCCTCCAATATACTGGAAGAAACCCTTCCCATTGACATTTCATGGAGAACTGTCCCCCAGGGGAAGGACCCCAGACTGG
>NW_009717526.1:0-33542 GCF_000703405.1 Apaloderma vittatum | reverse complement strand
TGAGGAGTCCTTCCCTCAAGGAGGAGGCAGTAGCAGATACAGCATGTGATGAACTGAACCTCTCTGCTGCCGGTGGGGAAAGGCAGAGAGAATCATGAGTGAAGTTGAGGTCAGGAAGAAGGAAGGGGGAGGAGGAGGAAAGTGGTTTAAGACTTGATTTTTATTTCTTATTACCTGAATCTCTTTTGTTTGGTAATAAATTAAATTAAGTTTCTCCAAGTCAAGTCTGTTTTGCCAATGCTGCAATTGTTGAGTGATGTCCCTGTCCTCATTCTGACCCACAAGTCTTTCATTATTTTTTCTCCACAATGTCGAGCTGAGGAGGGGAGTGATGGAGTGGCTTTGGTGGACACTTGGCATCCAGCCAGCAACAATCCACCACATAGCCTGAAATACAGCTCAATATGATAAAACAGTAGTAAAGTAATAATAGAAAAGTATTAATCCAATTAGACCAACGGTCTCTTTGGAGCAGAGAAAAGAGTATTTAACACTTAACTGTTTAATCTTTTTATAAGTGAAGGGCATAATGTTTTCTCAGTTTGCAATTTTTGTGATGTTCTTGAGTGTTCCCTGCAGCTGGTTTTATATTTTATAAAGACAAGTTCTCACCAATAATACTATGTGACACAAATTTGGTGGCATGTAAAGGTATTTTTGATCAATTATAATTTTAGACAGGACTCCAATCTAAGTGGAAAAACTGTATCAGCATTGGATAGTACAGAGAGTTGAAGTCTCTCTAGTTTATGAGTAAAAATACACACTGTGACAAGTTAGATGCATAATGTAATGGTGAAAATGGGGTAAGATGGGATCTGGTGCTGGGTCCCTTGATACAAGTTTCTGTGGCCACCTAGATGGGTCCTGGGGCAGGGAGTAAGACAGTTAAATATATTTTTGTTAATGTGCACATCAATTTACTTTTGTGACATTATTCTAAACGAAAGGAAGCAAATCAGAGGAAACTGCTGGAGGAAACAAACAGAAGATAAATCAATGGGGGTGATGCTGGTTGGTTCCAACTAAAAGGGTAAGATTTATGCTTCAGTGCATTTTTTCAGCAGCAGATGAAATAAGCCTTCCAAGGAAAGACACACACAAATTACAGCTAGACACTATCTCTCCCAAGCTAGAGCCTGGAAATTGAAAGGCCAAAAGGAGTATTACAAATTACAATGTAGATAAGACCCATGTCAACCGTGGGTTGAGTATTAACCCTTTTGTCTACTTACTCTATGGTTTTGTATAACTAGAGTCTTGAAAAATGTTGGGGTTTAATTTCTTTAATCAACAACTGATGCAGTCTCAGCTATCGGCAGATTCATTCTCTATACCTGTTAATAGATCATAATGACATATAGAGTAAAAGGTTGTGAATTTTTAAAAAAAATCTGTCACCTTGAAGGTAGAGACCGTTTTTTCCTGACAGTTTATTTCTGAGAAAGTGTGATGTATTAATGAAACAAAGTGATGAACTTGAATTTGTAAAAGAGTTAACCAGATGTACATTCATAATTTGGGCTTAATTATGTTCCAGTTAAAATCAAATAGAAATTTTGCCATGGCACTTTGTGAGCTCTTCTCTACAAGATGCTTTTGATATACATGTTACTAAAACCCCTAGGGATCATTGTTGTATTATTGATGCTATGTGTAGTTTACATTATCTATGAAATTACGGAATAAGGACAGTCGTACGATGGCAAAGTATGTCATAATTCGGATTTAGTCATTTATATGTTCTTGGATAAACTCAATTGTTATTTTACGTCTGTTTAATTTTGAAGAAATGAGGCTGAGGAAAAAAATCGACAGTCAGAAATAGCTTCAGCTACGCAATGGAAACACTTGGTTTATCCTTTGTGAGGGATGTGAGTGAAGTTAAAGCAAGTTTTAAAGTTTTCTATTGACTTTCCGTGACAGATAGGTCAAATACTGGTGCTCTCAATTTTTAGTTCACTGTATTATGTAAAATGTTTTTGTCCTGCCTCATGAAAGCAAAACTATTCTTTCTGAGATGGCAAAGTTGAAAACTTTTTTCATCATTTTATAAAGTTCATGCGATATAAAACAGAGTGGAGGGATGGTGGCACAAGATATTCTGTTTTAATGAGAAAGTAATCAAATACACATTATTAATTGCAAAATTAGCAGCACTTTTGATATATCAGAATAAGTTGTGGAAAATTATGCAGAGTGCACTTTCATGCATTTGTGATTATCTTATGCATAGATATTTTCTGTACAGAGATGACATAGATGTGCTAAACCAGCCCTTGCAGAACCACTGCGGACTAGAGTCCGCACGTGCGACTTCACTTCTAAGATGAAAGGATTATCCTGTCAAACAGCCTGATGATAGATGTTGCATTCAGTCTGACTTTAGAAACTGAATCTGGTGGTAACAGCGACTCAGAAAATTTATCTAGAGGGAAGAACAGCTCTGTACTTATTGTGCGAAAACTGATCTTCAGTGGAACAGGTGGTTGGTGTGAGTTAAAGAACTGACGGGGTTGTTTTGTTTATTTTCTGAGATATAGAGAAATAAAAATCTCATTTAACTCTTTTATTCATAGAACATCTCAGTTTTGATTAGAAGTTATGGTCATCTCATAATCAGAAGTAAATTTAACACGTCTCAGAGTCATCATGTCTATAACACACCGTTCACCGACACAGTCCTTATGAGAAGAGCCGGTGTAATTGCTCTCAAGTTAAAGATTCTTAACCTTTGTGACAGGCACAACTTGAGTCCTCTAGTGCCCAGTGTCCTCTTCTGCTTCAGGCACAGCTTCATGTTTTTGCCTTCCCTGTAAATGCTGTAGGCGCACGGCTGGAGTGGGCACCATGGCCATCGCTGCAGCTGTGGATGCAGATGTAGGAGTCTGGGACCAATGTGTGGGAAGGTGGGTTGAGCTAGGCCACTGTCAGCTAACTCCTATCATCCATCGAGAAACCCAGAGAGTCACAAGCATGGAAATCCTACATGAGCGTCTGAGGAGCTGAAAGATAGATCTTCCTGCTTTTGGAGGCACTGTCTACATGGAGGAGTTTCCAGTCCTCCAGGTCCTCATCAACTCAGACAATTGGCATGAGTCTGAGGACTGCCCTTCGGGTATGCTTCAGAGAGCTGTGGTTTAAGCTCCACTGGAACTGGATTTGCTGGTGTACTTGAACAGGCACATGATAAAATGAAATGCCTCTGCCAGCTTGCGTTGGAGTTGGCAGGGCACCTAGAATCTGAAAGAGAACCATCGGAGGATAGGCAGTTGTACCTCCTTTGACTTTCCCTGTTCTGTCTATAATAATCTCATGGACCACAGCCTCCACAAGTCTCTTGCCTGAGGAATCGGCAGAGCATCTCCATCCTGATGGAGAAAGTGCTTGTTATACAATGTGAGTATCTGTCACTGGGATTAATCTATAATTAGCATATCCACTCATGGACTTTTTCCAAATACTTCTAAACAGTTATGTCAATTACTGGCATAATTGTAAATGAATCAGAATAAGCATCAGCAAATGAATCAAGCTGGAAGTTGTGCAGTTTGCCTTGCTAATTATATTGCTCATAAAATAGCTGACATGAGATGTCTGCTACCTGCTGACTGGGGAATGCAGGGGGTTCTTTATGCTAATATTAAACGCTATTAATAAAAAAAGGCTATTTAAATAGAAAAATATAAATAGCTTCAGAGAGTGATCAAAAGCACTTATTTTAACATCTAGAACATTCACATTCTACTAGATTTGGAAACCAGGTGTTGGTGGGAACACTTTTGCAATGTGTTAGCAGAAAATACAGATGCTTTTCTCCTTAGTTCATACTCTCTAAATTCAGTTCCAAACACCTTTTTCTTTTAGGCTTTCAGCTACCAAGACAAGTAGATTTTGGTGAGATAGGCAGAAGAAATAGGCTTTTGTTGTTAATTTCTTTATGCCCCATTAAAATAAGGAAATTCCTGATATCTTTATTTTTTTTACACCTCCTTAGAGTATTTGACCCTTTTTACTGAGTCTAGAACCATCCAAATTAGTCTTTTAAGCAGTTATTTGCTGTGACATTTTGCTGCCGTCATTTACAAAGAAGTTCACAAGAGATATGGAATAATGACGGCTAATAATGTCAGATTGCTGTCATGTTCCTCAGAATAACCTTCATTTTGCAGTTGACCCTTTTCAACAGCATTAATACTTGACTAATATAATGAGCTGTGCCTGCTCCCCCACCACCAGCTGGTTCAGTCCTACACAAGATGACAACGAAGGCTGGTGAGGGGGAAGCAGCAGAGAGGAAGCGGAGACTGAAACTTCAGCTGCCGCTTCTTTGGTGTTGCTTGCTCCGCTGTGCAGCTCCACAGCATCAGAAGTGCCTCACAGATGCCTCTTCAATCAACTATGCAAGCGTTGATGCGTCCTCTCCACTCCAAGGAGCCAGGGAAATCAGCACATCTGTAACCCCTAGTAGCAAACTTAGAGATCAGACAAGAAGCTTGTTAGCAACAATAAGGAGTGCCAAGCTCATCATTATCTCTTTTGCCTTCTGTACCTCTTCTCAAAAGGTCTGGAATCATGGCACGCACTGAGGAAGAGCAGAAGTACAAGCAGCCACATCTCTATGGGTGGCTGCAAAATTTTGCTGGCTCAGAGCAGGGAAAAGCCAAGCCTGCAGAAATGTGAGGTAGAAGACAGTTTGCAGTCCACTTTAATCACTGGAATTATCCAGAAATAAATCTAGCCAGTGGCTTTTTCTACCTTATAGCTTTGAAAATGGAGGGGAAATAGAATAACAAAGAGGTTCAGAAAGTTAAAGGAGAAAAAAAACAAAGTTCAAATGGAGACAATCTTTTTTGCAGGTCTGTTGCGATATGAAAAAGAGTTATGGTTTTAAACTAAAAGAGGGCAGATTTAGGCTGGATATAAGGAAGAAATTTTTTACAATGTGTGTGGTGAAACACTGAAACAAGTTGTCCAGAGAGGTAGTAGAAGTCCCATCCTTGGAAATGTTCAAGGTCCGGTTGGATGGGGCTCTGAGCAACGTGATCTAGTTACAGATGTCCCTGCTCACTGCAGGGAGGTTGAACTAGATGACCTTTAAAGGTCCCTTCCATCCCAAACCACTATATGATTCTATAACTCTATGATTCTGTGATTTTATGATTCTATGAAATGAACTTATTTTGTTTACTAATGATGTGTGGAGAAGTAAACAGAACTAAGCTTGGTTCTTACTTTTTGTGGTCTCAGATGAGTCACAAACACTGCAATCAGATAATTTAGAGCAAAAAGCTAGCACCTGGGAATCCTTGTGTCACATCCAATAAACCAAGTAAGTCTCTCCCATTTTTACATTTGATACATTTTGTTTTTTTTCCTCCTCGAATTGAAAACTGTTATTAGCCTACTAACAGAATTTTAAAAACAACCATGGTCTGCAATATCGTTCTTCAGAGAGTAAAATGCCTCTAATCAAAGGTTCCTATTCTTGCTTATTTTCTTGTACTGTTAAGAAATCCAAGCTCTGCTCAGAGAAACCTCTATGTAAAGCATTTTGAGAAAAAAAGAAGACATATCTTAAAACGTCTCGTCATTTTTGGCATATCTATTATGCTCATTTTTTAAACAAGGTCCATCAGTTTCCTATGGCTATAACATCTTTGCTTTTATGGAGCTTCTTCCAGCTGTGTGATATGTACTGTCTCTGACGTCCACATACTGGAGAGCTGTGCTTTGAAAGCCAGTTGCAAAGCAGAAGAAGCAAAAATCTACTTAGAGATCAGGAGTCAGTGTCCAAAAAAAAAAACCAGAACTCAAATGCAGGTTGTAAAATACTTAATTCTGGACAATATCTTGGACCACAGAATCAGTGGCAAAACTCATCCTAGTTGCAGCAGATCCTGGATTTCACTGCTTCTATATTCCTCATAAGAGTGAATCACAGAATCAGAGAATGTCAGGGGTTGGAAAGGACCTCAAAAGATCATCTAGTCCAACTACCCTGCCAGAGCAGTATGTGACACAGGAACATGTGAAGGGGGGTTTTGAATGTCTCCAAAGAAGGAGACTCCACAACCTCCCTGGGCAGCCTCTGCCAGTGCTCTGTCATCCTCACAGTGAAAAAGTTTTTTCTAATGTTTTTGTGGAACCTCCTATGTTCCAGCTTGTATCCATTGCTCCTTGTCCTGTCATTGGACATCACTGAGAAGAGCCTGGCTCCATCCTCCTGACACTCCCCCTTGACGTATTTAGAAACATTAATGAGGTCACCCCTCAGCCTCCTCTTCTCCAAGCTAAAGAGACCCAGCTCCTTCAGTCTTTCCTCATAAGGGAGATGTTCCACTCCGTTAACAATCTTTGTGGCTCTGCACTGGACTCTCTCAAGCCGTTCCCTGTCTCTCTTGAGCTGAGGGGCCCAGAGCTGGACACAATATTCCAGATGTGGTCTCTCCAGGGCAGAGTAGAGGGACAGGAGGAGCTCTCTCGACCTACTAGCTACTGCCCTTCTAATACAGCCCAGGATGCCATTGGCCTTCTTGGCCACAAGGGCACATCGCTGGCTCATGTCATCCTGCTGTCCACCAGAACCCCCAGGTCCCTTTTCCCTACGCTGCTCTCCAGCAGGTCAGTCCTCAACCTATACTGGTACTTGGAACTGTTCTTGGCAATTACATGTAGCATTCTAGTAGTGTGCTTTTAATAGTTTCATTATCCTACGTGATCCTATTTTTTTTCTCCTAGTTTGACATTCATGCTTAGATCAGTGTTTTGTTGATTTTTCAGTGATCTAAAATAATATCTCCATACTTTGTTAACTTTGTCTATCTTTCACTACAGATATCCCATTTGCATTTTCAAGTGTAAATTCTTTTATACCCCATACATTTGCTCGTTATGAGTCTGGAGTTGAATTCTCTCAGTCATGATTTCACAATCAGTTACAGTTCAGCACAAGTGACACTATTAGCTGCTCATGTTTTGTCCTTCTTTTAGAACAACTTAACACCACCAGCATTTGTAAATTCTGCTCTTCCACTTCCCTTCTCCCTCATTTAGGGAGATCCATCCAATACGACAGTCTGATATAATAACAGGGCATTGAAAAGCTAGTTTTTATTCTATCTTAGCACCCACCTATTTACCATTTCCAAAAAAAGTGACAACGTAGTTATAAGTGCACTACTATTTCTAAAAGTTCACTGACGTGTTTGCATACAAGAAACCATAGCATTTATCTCTTCTGAGAATAGTGATATTGTTCAGAAGTAAAATCATGGCTACATGAATATTCCACTGCACTCTGTCTTGTAACTATGACGTTCCTCTTCTTAAAAGCTTTCACTCATCATTCTGAATAAAATTAAAGAAGTTAAATACTACAGACAAATTGCTCTGCTACAGATGATTTGAAAGATGAGGGCAGTGCTGCAGCCAAAATGATATTTACAGAGTATCATTTGCCTTTTGATGATAATGTGTACGAGTGGCTATCCATTACAATGTGATGCCCATTGTGTTAGTCATTGCGTTACTGGGGCAACAGCACTTGAAATCACCAGAAAAGAGTTTGCAATTCCTGTTTCTGACTATCAAAAAGCAAGGAAATTTCATCTTCCTCTGCTGAAAAATATCAGAAGAAAGCAAAATAAATAGGACAAAATTTGGAATTTATAGGTCTGAAGAAAAATTGCTTGAGTAAAGCACGAGAAAGGCAATGAAGGAGTTTGCAGGAGATAAAATGAATAGGTTTATGAAGAAAGAAAAAACTGTTAAGAGAAAAAAATTTTGAGTAGTAAAGGCTGTGGGGCAAGTACTCAAAATAAACACCTATAGAGAATTGAACTGAAGAAGAATACAAAGCAAGAGTGTCCCTGAATGGAAAAAGGACTGTGAAAATCCCAATGAAGGACAGAGCGCAACACTGAGGACAAAGGAATGAAACATACTGGGATTTCTGCAAAGAGAATGTAAGAGGAAATTAGAAGTCACTGAATAGGAAAGAAACAGGGGAAATCAAGTGTGAATGCTGGCTTGGAAGAATTCTGGCAGAGTGGGTGTTCGGGGAAGTGGGGTATTTCTGAAGGGATGATTTTTAGGAAATAGCAATTTTGACATAAATATAAGGAAGCAAAGTAGGAATATTGAAGAAATACATCATCTTCAGCAGCTCCTTCCACTTCTCATCCTTTCTTCCTGCCACTTAACATTATTTTCAGTTACAGATCCTTTCACCAATGTTTCTCATATGCTTCTCTTCTTCTTTGTAAACCATCAGCCATCTTCTCTCTTCCCATCAGCCTTCCCCCTCAGCTCCTACTGGCTGAGGGGGACGGAGTTGGTCCAGCCCTTACAGGTGTCCTCTGCTGAGAGTGAACGCATTTTATCACTTCTTTGTACTGCCTCATGGAGAGGGACAGCGTAGCCTCATCAGCCATGAGTGAACACCACTCAGCATTGTGGAGGAAGAAGACAATCCATGACCATCCTCTTCCTTACTAGCTTTACAGATAAGGAGCTCCAGGGTTTCCAGTTCTTCATTTTTCTCCAAAGGAGTATGAGCTTTTGCTTGAGATAGGGAAGAAAAAGAGGCTAAAAAAATGTTTTCACATTTTTTTATTTTTATTTTTTAGCAATAAGGTGCAGAGTAGCCTTCTTCCCTAGGCAACCTTTTAGTTGGAATGAGTGCAATGAGTGGAATGAGGAAAAAGCCTGTGATAATCTCAGTTGCCAGAAATGAGTTCTGCAAGCACCAAACACCACGCAATGAAGAGAAGCACAAACACAAGAAGATACAACACGTGTGCAGGATGGCAAAGCAATGTGTGCAAAAAGATGATATAATAGTAGTTGGTGGGGAGAGATTATGGGATACAAGCTTGGACAAAGGGAAAAAAAGAAAATAAAGGACCTCCCTTTGCAATGCCTGCTGTACAGATGTCTCCTGTTCCTATTCACAGGCAATGCCTCTGGTCTGCTCTCTGTCATGCTCCCTTCCCACTGCCTACCCACCAGATCTTTTGCTTCCCACTACTCACAGTAAATGGTCAAAACCAGCAGCCAGAGTGCTCAACACAGCAACGTGCAGTACTACTGCCTTCAAGACTTTTTCTCCATAATGGCCTCAATGCCAGAGAGACAAGATCAGAAAGCAATGATCAGATGATAATAAGCATCGTTCACTTCAGTCTGCACGCAGCTGAAGTACATAAAGCTGAAACAGTGGAAAAGAACTTTCCCCTTTCCTGCTAGAGAAAAAACCTTGTAGCTTCCCCTTCTAGTTCCCAGTTTCTCACTGTGATTCTAGGGCCTTCACAACATATAAGGTGTGAACTGCTATTCAAAGGATCTCTTACTTCACCCCATTTGCCATTTCAATTTACTGACAACTTCTGCTTAAGGATCTTCTGCTTCACTTTTATGTAACTACGGTTAATATTTAGAGCTAAAAAGAAAGATACCAAACATATGTTGGTAGTAAAGGAAAAAAAAGTACATTTTCTTACTGCACATACACAAAGAGAGAACATTTTACTCCATATGTTTTAAATATAGCAGTTAGAGTCAGTTTGTTGGAAATAATATCTTGCACAACTGAAACCCACAGATTTTTACTTTTAACTATTTGTTTTCAGTCAGTGAAAGTGATTTACTAGTGGCTTCAGCTCAGCTGGACATTTCATGCAATGTTTCTGCAAGATGTGAAAAAAGAACCCCTAAACAAGCTAACCAAAAGAACAGAGTTGAAACAGGGCCTGCAGACAACTGAGATTATTTTTAAACTCCTTACCACAGCCTAAATTCCATTAGCATGAGACTTGGAAGGACACATCTGTTATTCTTTAAGGAACTAAAGCAGTTGGCTGGCCTCCTAGCTCTTGAACAAAGTGTTCAGGGCTCACATGGCAACACTGTGCTGCATATAACGAATCTCTTTAATTCAAATTATTTTTCTAAAGGAAAAAAGAAAGAACAGAGTAATGATTAAGAAGCATCTGTGAAGGATCTGCTATACCTTGTTTTTTTCATAAAAATCTGTCTTCATAGGTTGGTTCATCCATCATCTGGAGTTACTGGAAGCAGCACAAACATGAAAGTACTGTAGATAAAAATGCAATGTCTGTAGATTAGTCAACCTTCCTGTTTTACTGTCTTGTATATGAATGGAGAGTTTGCAGAACAGGTGTGAAGAAAGTTCTGTTTGCGTTCGGATTATTAACAACAAAATGATTCGAAATATTGGCCAGCCTTTTCTTTTCTTAACTGTCTTTCTGTTGGATGGCAAGTGCATTTTGAAAAGGAGACTGCAGACTTCCTTACACGAGATTTAGATCTAAAAATCTGAATCTAAAGATTTAGTAAAAAACAGATTTATGAGAGTAGGCGGAAAAAAACCAAAGAGTGAAAGGTAGACTAAGGAAGTAACATTATTTATAGAAACAAAACAAGGGTTAAGTGAAACCAGATGCACTTGAAGTTCTTCATGAAGTACTGAGAAATAAATTAGAGACAAAGAAAAGTCTCATTCACTCTTTAGGTGAAGGCATTCATGTCCTCATGTCTGAATGGCTATAAAATTCAGAACGAATTAGGGGCCATGGACGTGTGTGTGTATGTATGCCAGCTAGAGATGTGCAGTGAATTATTAAAATATGAAAAATTACAAGGAACATTTAAAAGAAACATACATAGAAGAGGTTTTGTGACAAGGTGAGTAGACTTTATCCACTGAACTCAAAACCCTTCAGTACTCAGTTTTGGTTGTATCCTTATAGCCAAGGCAATATGTAAATATAAAATATAAAGGCAATACAGGGAAAATATTCATATAAACTATCCTGAGTTTTTTTGCAAAAACTAATTTGAATCCTGTGATCCTCAAAACTGCTTTCATGAATTCTTTATAACACATGGTATTTCCATGTCTTTGCATTGCTAGTTAATAGAGTTGGTAGGCAAATCCAATCTACAGAAACAAACAGAAAATTTGAATTAGTTGTTTGTGGGTTTCTTTTTGTTTTGTTTTTAACTATTGTGCAACCAGGCCTATTGAAAATACAAGGTTCCTACTTCTAAAGACTCCTTTTCACATTTGTCTTTGATTTCTTTCTTAAAGAGAAAAAAAAAAAAGAAAATTTTAGAAATGTGAAAGTACTTAAGAAGATGAACTGTACCCAGCACTAAAGAAAGAGAAGAGCAGCAGAGCTTTGTGAGGCTTGGAAAGTCTTACATCAACCTGGCTGAAGCACCCTTGATGGGAGATTAACTTCATTATCTGGTCACCCTTTCCCTAGGGTTGATATCTTTATTGATATTTTGTAGTTTCACTTCCTGCATTGAAAGGACTTAAAAAAAGCACAAAAGTGTTATTCTCTGATCATCCAAGTTCCAGATGCCTCATAATGCATGTTGGTCACGGAAATATTTCAAATACTACTTCAAGTAAAACCCTCCAATTACAAAAGCACACTATAATCGTACATTTAGGAACATACGTTTAAACTGGCTTCATCTGTTCTAAGTGGAACAAAAGCCAACTGAAAAGTTTCAAGGGATATTATACCATTTAGAATGGAGATGCTAGCAGGTTTTCTTCAGTAAGAACCCTGTGATTTACAGATGGAAATTTAAATAAATAGGTTCTGGAAAAAAGTGTTTTCAGCATGTGTGGACTTACAGATGATTTCCAGGAGATCCCTTCTGTTTCTGCCAACTGTCAGTGATTTTCTGTATGTAATGTGAAATTAAGAGGGATAAAGTTTCTAGGAACAAATAACTTGTAGTGGACTTGAGGTTGAAAAAAAATGGGAAAACCTCTCAGGCTTCTCAAGCCTTTCAGTCACTGAATATCTCTGTCCTCCTTTTGTCTATTTGCAACTTAATATACAATCTGATCCAGCTTAATGTGCTGGCTGACGGATCTGAGTTGTGCCGCTGAGAAACATGGTTGTGCCTGTTTGCTCCTGGAAAACACTTCAGCACCAGTTCTACAGGGATACTGAAATATGCCAGGCATCATGCTCACGACTGAGTCTGGTCCAAGGAATTGTGGCCTCATACTCAGAGTACTCCCGCGCATCAGAGTGTGCCAGCTATAATTTCAGAGCGCAGCCTTAACGTGGCACAGATGCAAGCCTTCAGGGGCACAGCTCTGCTCAGGCAGCTAAAGTCAGCACCACTCACTTTCCAGCTCATTTCTCTGCCCAATACACAAGTATTACCCACTGTTTGTCAGGGGAAAAGTGAATAGATAGCATGGATTTCATTTCACCTCCCGTTGTAACAAGAACAGGAAGCAGCATACAGGGAAATCTTGAGAACCTTTGAATCATTTCATTACATGCTACTACACAGGAGATTTCATTGTTTAGAGGGGATAAGCACTTCCTCAACATATAGGATGATTAACCTTTGAAGTCATCAGACATGGAGGCTGTGCACAGTTGAACAGTAGAAGGAGAATGAATCAAATGTCATCAACATATTCTTCATCTTCAGACTCATCTTCTGGGCCTCATGGAGGAACAGAAACAGTGCCACTGAGGACAAAATAGAACCAACCTAATAATATTTCCTCTCTTGCATTTTCTTCCTTCATCTGCTCACATTTCCTGGGTGACAGGTTCATCTCAGCAACGTTTAGTTAAAGATCCATCCAAGTCTGCAAACCTCTTAAAATTTCCATTTTCGGCAATAGGAAGAAATTCTGAGTGATTTACTGTGATCTTCACAGGTGAATGTTGGTCCCAGCAACAGCAAAAATTACTGCTCTATTAGCATTACATGAACTGTGCTTTGTTCTCTTTGCTCTCAACAGCAGAGAGAGAGAGGAGGCTGTGTTGAAAAATGCTAGAGAAGAGCTCTTTCTCTTGTCCTCAAGCCTATACTCTCACACAGCCTGAGCATGCTCTCTTGATATCACATTAGTGTCTCATCATGAAAAAGCAGACTTTCATTGGTTTCCCTTTTAGAGAGAGACTATTCTCCCATTCTTCAAAAGAAATTCTGACATCAACATTTTAAAGATTTTTTTCCTTTTGCATTTAAACTAAGATGTTTAGAAGTGGTATGTCCTAAAGCTCATATTCTATCCTAACACGTTTCTTGCTGGTTTTGACAAGAGAACTTGCCTTGAATCTGAGAAATATTTGGAAAAGCAGAAAGAAATGGAGAATGTGATACATAGAGTTAGGGCCTGAGATAACTGGGTAGTCATATAAGGATTTGATATTTTCCAACAAGCCCTGAGAGACTTCTGAATGAAGAAGTCATTCACTGTGTATATTTACATGTTTACATAAAAAGTAAGAGCACAAGGGGAGATGTGGACTCCGTAGCTCAGGCCCTCACTTAGTTTGTGAGAGAAAAGGAATGAATTTGACAATGTGTTCCACATACCAATTTTATCTTTGATCACTGGGTTACTGGTTATTTCGACATAATCCTGACTGCTTTAGCAAAAAACTATATCCTGAAACATCTCTGTCTTTCTTTCTCATTGGCACTGTTTTACTTGTATTGCATTTGAGAAACTGGCATTCTCCCACTACAGACAAGCTTCCTGGAAGCTGGAGTTAGCGTGCCCTCTCTTTGACACTTTTGTTACTCCTATCTTTGATTTGCAGCATAGGAGATGAAATGTGGCTCTGGAGTTGAGGAGAGCTTTGCTCTGCCCCTCTTCTGCTTCCTCATCTCCATCCTACCGTTTCCCCAAGAGAAATACAGAGACTTTGCTCCTTTACAAAGTACCTTGAGATCCAGGGTTGGCAATTGCTCCATGAAGATTAACTATTTTATTTAATCTCCATAACTCCCTTCTTCTATCCCCGTTGGTTTGATTCGTATCGCTGTTTGCACAAACACAAAATTTTTGTGTGCTTCCAGCTATTCATTCAAGGCCTCTTAATTCATTCAAAGTCACTTAATGCCTATATTGTATTATCAAGGAGCTTTGTCTCACACTGTCAAAGAAATGTGATTACACCTCCAAAATTGTGTTTCAGAAACTAACCTCTGTGTTTACAGCAAATCAAAACAGAGTATAATCAACTCAGTTTGCTTTTGACAGATGTTTAAAGCAATTTTATGCTACAGAGCTTCCTTGCATCTGGTTTCTGCAGTGCCAGGATACATTAATTACAACTTAGGTTCACCGAATATGGGGTGGATTGTTTACTGTTAGACAATGCTCTTCTGTACACTACTATTCCTTTTACTTCCAGGATTTGTGTTGTGAGTTTAGTGCTTGCAAAACGTGATGCTGACAGAAATGAAAAGTTAATTGCTGTATCTATTAACTGGGAGAAGCACACTAACTTCCTCTACTGCCGTGCCTTAACACTAACATGGCTCTGGTCGTGAAACTAAAATATCCTTGAGAATATGCTTAGCTTTAAACAAGTGAGTTGCTCTATTACATATCTTTAAATCAATTACACTAATTCTGCTCTGTTCGAACTGCTCTTTCAAATCGATACTCTACTGCCCGCTCCTGGGCATAGCAAGGTAATTCATCCTCAAAATTTGTTCCACTCATGGCTTCGCTCCTGAGGATTTGAATTTTACTCTCAGACAGACAGTTGTTTCATCAAGAGCCAGAATCCACTGGATAATCATGATCTGAATTTAAAACTCTTCAGGGCTGGGTTTGAGTGAGTTGTCTGAAAGACTGCATATTTCACCAATGACCAGTGAATTTCCCTTTTCCTCCTTACTATCAGCCATAAAATGAATTTCAATATTTCAGATCTTCATCAGACTACAAGTAACATGAAAGGAAAGTATGTAACATGCATTACATCTATTAATCACCCTAGCAAAATTGTTCTTCTTTCCAAATTTAAACGTCAAACAATTGTTCACAAGATGAAGCATTCCGTAAAACAGGAACCTCTAAGAAATACAACTGGTTATGAGATGAAAAAAACTCATTGACATAAAATATAATATCCTGAAAGGAATGGAAACATGATTAGTGTCCTTAACATAGTATTTAAATAATTCACGCTTCCAGGTGAGAATAAATGTTATTTGAAACAGATGCTGTAATGCGCAGAGTATATTCTCTTATCACCACTGGCTTTGGAGACATCTCCTGGGAGTTAACAGTGTCTGGGCTTTAGGCCTAAAGCAGTTCTTTACATTACTTATCCCTCTTCCCTTTGAGGCTTCAAAAGGATGCTGCTAACTATTGGTTTAGGAGTAATCACCATAGGGTGATGAACTAAGAAAATGGTTATTAAAAGTGAAAGCATAAAAAATAAAGCTGTGACTGTGTTAAAGTGAACATTTTCAGGAGAACAGACTTCAGTTCACGGTAAGACCTGTAGCAGCCTGTCCCTGTAATGCAGGGGAAGAAGAAATGTCATGAATTCTGAGAAGGCATAAACAGTCATTAAGAGCCTTGGTACTACTCTTATCTCTCTTAGAGCTCTTTGCGAATGCTGAGATTTAAATCCGTAAAGTCTCACGGGCTTAGGAACAGTGTGTCTATCCCAGGGATACATCAGTTAATTTTTAGCTCTCTGTTTCTGCTTGGAATCGTCTCAATAAGTCCAAGACAAATCCATGATGGGGACAACTCCTCTAAAGCAGCGCAGTCCAAAGCAAGACACAAACTAGTTGTGGATATGCTTTTATTTCTCAGTACAGACATGTCCTTGGATTTCCTTGTTGCCAGCTCCTTTCTGTCTTTTTCTGGTCCTTTTCCACCACTTCAAAGGCATCAACAGAATTTTTCTTTCTTTCATGCACAGGGATTTAACAGAGATATTGGCAGTAGCTGGGAGTTTAATTGATTCTGATAGTACCAGAAACAAGCATTCACATTTGAGAGAAGTGCTCATCTGATTTGTATGGGACCTGTTTCCATAAAAAAGCTCTACAATCCTGCACTACATAGTACTGGCATTCACCACAAGCATGAATATGCAACAGCAATATTATTCAAGAATCATGGTTAATGGTAACAACCTTTTCCCCCCCAAATTAATCAGAAAATGCTTAAGTCAGCAGATTTAAATAATGCACTGAAATCAGAGCACAGCATGAATAATATTTAAATTAAATCTGACAACACAAGAAATATAAAAAAGAGCATTCACAGTAATGGAAATAAGGAATTCTGAAAACTATCTTTTCTGAAGGAGGAAATAATTAAAAGACCTACTTCAGTAAGATAATTTATGGAATCACCTTATCAGCAAATAAAAACTGTAGTCAGACTAAATGAGGCCTCCATAAAATGAAAAGGAGAATAAATGAAAGCAAGACATATATTGCTTTACAGGAAGGCGCGGAAACTAAAACAAGCAGACTGTTCTTATGAAAGACATTTCTTGCAGCTGAAACCTGTGTGTCACTAAAAGCACTGTAAGGAAAAAAAGCCTTTTAAAAATGTTTTTATAAACTTAAGCGCCAAGCAGCTGGATTGCAAGGATCTTAAGTTCACATTTATGGATGGTGGAGCTCACAGTGGGAAGGTACATAAAAGCAAATGCCTGAAAAGTACTCTTTCTCCCTGACAGTACCTTGCTTTGGCTTAGAGGTAAGTAGTGTACTTGTGAGAAGGTATCTGTTGGTTTATATTTCACTGCTGCTGTTGAAATACACTCAGGACACACAGATTTGCGCACTCCAAGCCAAATTCCAGGCAGCAGGGAAGTGCAGTGGACCAGAGCCTTGGTCAGCTTAGCTCTGACTTTAATAGCAATTAATGCCTTTAGAAGTCCAGATGCCAGCACCCTCCCTTTCTCTCTGCTGGTGTGATATAGCCAGTTCTGTTTTGTATTTAACTGAATGGCATGGTCTTTGGACAACAGTGGTTTTGGGACTTTGGGCAAATCTGCTGAATGAAAAGAATCCCTTACATTGCTGACAGTTGATCGAGATTATATGCCTCCAACTCAGCTGTTTACAGGTGTTGTTCCTGAGCACAGTCAGAAACACTCTTCAGTGGTTTAGAGTGTTTCTTGACCCTGTGTGTCTGCTGGATCTGCAACACCGGGAGCTTTTAAAAGGCCCTTTCTTACACACACTTCCATACTGAAACTCTCCGTCATCTGCTGCAATACAAATATGTCTTTTTGGCAGCTAACAGTCACTGAGAATAGTGACTGATTCCTTCCATTCTGCTGTTTAGGCTTACATAAACATCAAGATGTGACAGTAAGGATGAGGAATGTGTCACCACAGCTTCATTCTGGCACGTGAGAGGGTGATGGGGAAGTGGTAGTGCTTTCACTCCAATATAGGTTGCTCAATTAGACCAATCGCTGATCATAGACAAAGGCACTCTGAACTCACAGATGGGAACAAAGCCATCCTCACAGATGGGCTTGAGCATCCAGCACCAAGGAACGTTTTACTCTCACTGAATATCTGTGTTGATGCCTGGCCAGAAATGTCAAAAAAACAGGTGCTGATCCTTATCTTCTCTGCCCACAATATAAGGGAATGCACCACCAGTCATTAACCCAACACCCATCTGGGTTAATTTTCAGAAGTTCCTGTGGAAAAAATAAGGAGATTTTAATGAGTAGGTTTAAAAAAAGCTGAGTATTTTGAAATGCATTTATACATTTAGATATCCTGTAAGAGACAAATTCTTTTAATCTGATCTCAGTGGCATCTTTTTGATTTCATGAGAACACAAGAATAATCTTCTGGGATAGAACAATAGTTCTCCTGAAGCCAGTGTTCTTTTTGCCCAGTGTAGGATTCTGGATATTTTAAAGGGAACAGAAACTATCTACAACCAAAGACAATTCAGCTTTTACCACTACTAGATTTACGAATTTAATCATGATGCAAGGGACAGTTCAGAAAGAATGAATGTGTTAGAGAGACATGAGAAGAAAGGCAGGAATTAATGACGTTGCTCTTTAAGGAAATGGTCAATATATCTGCAAAATCAAGTTTGCATGACAACATTCATTATAATCATGGGGGAGTGCAGCTTGAAGCTCTGTTCTGAAAGCTGCATATCTCTGGGATCAACATATTTCCAACTGCTTTAAAAGGCATAGGCAGCCTGAAGCTCATTTTGTCTCTTGGATCTCTCTTAATTCCTACCTACTGCATGAATGTCTGTCTAATGAAAGGGCGAGGGGCTCACAGGAATATGAGCATTTTGGGAGAGGGGTTCCTGATTGTTGGCTTCCTTCAAATGAAAAAAAAAAAGACAAGAAAAAAGGTAGAAACCATAAGGTATAAAAGGTGTGAAGGAACAACGAAAAGCTGAAAAATGTAAAAGCAGTGCGTAGGAAAACTTGAGAACCTTTGAATCATTTCATCACATCACATGACGTGGGAGAATTTATTGTTTAAAATGGATAACTAAGCACTTCCTCAACATATAGGGTCAATGACCTTTGAGGTCATCAGACATGGATGCTGTGTACAGTGTAAGTACTTGCTGAACAGTAGAAAGAGCATAAATCGAATGTCATCAACCTATTTTTCATCTTCAGACTCATCCTCTGGACTGCATGGAGGAACAGAAACAGTGCCACTGAGGACAAAATAGCACCAACCTAATAATAGTTCTTCTGTTGCATTTTCTTCCTCCATTGGCTCACATTTCCTGGCTGACAGGTTCATTTCAGCAATGTTTAGTTGAAAATCCATCCAAACTGCATTAATGTGTGAATATTGACCACATCAGCAGTAAAATTCCTGCTCTCTTAGCACTACATGAACTGTGCCTTGCCCTTTTTTTTTTTTTTGCTTTCAACAGCAGAGAAAAAACTGTGTTGAAAGGACCACTAATCTTTCCTCTTATCCTCTTGTCGAGCCTGAGCATGCTCCCTTGACATCATGTTAGTGTGGTACCGTGAAAAAGCAGGCTTATTTTTTCTGGCTTCCCCTTTAGCGAGGTGTTATTCTCCCGTTCTCAAAACATGCTTTGCTTTGTGTAAGAGGGAAGTGGTATTCAGGAAATGTGAAAGTTAATGGACAAAAAAGGAAAAAGGAAGAATATAACAAAGTGCGATTTTTGCAGAGAAAAAAAAGAGCAATGGCTTCTACTCTACATCATCTAGTCTCTTAAGTCTTACATTATGTCACTCAGTATTAGGTTTACTTTCCTCTGGCTAGACAAGAACTTTAACAATACTTAATTCTGCAGAAAAGAAGGAAAAGAGTAACCAGTTGTTTTAACTCCCTGTATGTGGACAATGAATATATTTACTTTATTTCACAGTTTGGAGTTATAAAATCTTTAATGGCTACACAGCCTCCATGGGGACTGCATAGGCACTGAGATATTTTGGTTTACTTTGAACTGGTTTTTTTCCTGTGCTTTGCAGATATAAAAACACATATGGCTTTTTTATTATTTTTTTTTCCAGATCTTTATCTTTCTTCTACCATGTTTACAATCATAGGCCTAATCCTTGTCTTTGGATTTTGGTCATTCTTTCAGGAAAGGAGCTTTTGCTGTGGACACATAAACATTATGAGATGTTACAAAAGCTCTACAGTATGTAAAATTAATTACTTTGGTTTGACTGAACTCCTTACATTTGCTGACCTGTATCTAAAGCAGGAATAAAGGCATGCTTTTGATATTTTTGGAAAGTCTGAGGCATTTGAATGCTTAATTCTTTACAGAATTCACAGATAGCAAGAGGAACTACAGTCCATGTTCTTCTAGGCATAAACAAGGTATCGGGTATAAACAGTCAGTTCTTGTTAGGCGATATAAACTGTCTCCTGCCAGTCTCTTTGAACAGAAGTTCACAATTTGCTTCCTGTTAGTAAACACCCTCTGCTCTCCCAGTTTTCATTTCAGTGAAAATCCCCCTAAGGCAAAAAAACTTCTTGATAAAGTGCCTAAGGGTTTGGATCCAGTACTTAATATAACAAGTATCTTTGATTTGGGCACTGGATATCAGCTGCTTCAGTAGAAAGCTGAGATGTAGTAAGATTTGCTGACAGTTCTCTGAAAAACTTTTATTTCCATCTACAGCTGTTGTTCTGTTCACAGAAAAATGCTATTTGGGTATTGTATGGGAAGGTGACATTTGTTTCAAAGTGGAAGCTCACCATGCACAAGTCTGTGCACAAAGATGAAAAAAATGGTTAGCTTGGTTTTGCCCAAACACTTTTAGTGTTGAAAACATTTCTTTCTCTGTCAAAAATGCAAACTTAGAAGTATTTGATAAAAGAAAATCTGTAGGAAACATACCATTTGGAAAAAACCATAATCTGAGCACAGATGAATTATAAAAAGACAAAGGTTTGTTAAAGAAATTCAATCAACAGTGATATGTGTATTTTGGAAAACCATTGTCATTTGAAGGTCAGCAGGACATACAATTATCCTATTTATGAGGGCTGCTTTCTCTATGCAGCCGCCAGTCTTTTCCTCCTGTGCTTTGAAAAAATAAATGCGGTTAGCTAATCAACTCTTCTAACATGCTCAATTGTTTTTATTACCTTTTTTCATGACAGTGTACGTTTTTATTGAAAACCAGCAGTTACTATTGTAAAACAGCAGTTTTCTGTGAAACTTTCATAAGAATAGTTCTTTCATCTTGTTTCTCAATTTTCTTCCTACCCACCAAACTTTCAACTCTGTCATTACAATTGCCAAGTGATAAAAATTAGGAACCACGTCATCTTCTGTGTTGAGAGACATGATTACATCTCTGTGGGTGTGATTCTTGTCAGCTAACTCACTAAATTAGTTTAATTTCGGCATAAGTCACCTATCTTGGTGTTCCCTGTAGTCAGTAAAGAGACATGGACGTTTCTCAGGGTCATTCATGAAGTCCATCATGCTTATTTTGGGCTACCTTTTAAAGGTGATTTTTTTCCTGCCATAATATATTAAAGAAGGTTATATCAGTTAACTTCTGCATGGTCTATTTTTTAGATGTTTCACCTTAGATGTGAATAATTCAGTTGTGAATGTGCAACACATCGAACATGAAAAGATTTTTAAGTACATGCATGCAAATCTTGTCGTAAATAGGAACTACACACACAGCGGGAATGATGGTTCCAAATGGAGCTACTTTTGCTCCACATGCTGCAAAAAGTAATAGAATAAATGTTATTGATTTGGAGATTTGATAGAATAGGTTATTCAGCCTGAAATAGAGAAAGAATAGAGAATTGTAGATCTGGAGACTCCTTCCTTTGTGAATTGTAGAGTTGTTTTGATGAGCATCTCTGTGAGTTCACCAGTATGCAGGCTACAAAGGCTTTTATTTTACTTAAGGGTACTTATTTTTAGCAAGAAGGCCCCTGCTGGGTTTGCTTTCATCTCTCATACTGTTACAACAATTATCCCACAGATGTGAGGGATAACTGCAAATGAAGACGGGGATATTATTCAGACAGAATTCAAGCTGATAAGGTATGTATGTTCAAATGAGAGACTGATTTCTCTTAATTTTGAAAGCCTGTCATGTACTGTGCTATGCATAGGGGCAGTAAAAAAGGCTATGGAGAATATTTAAGCTATGACTCTATTTCCTGATTATTTACCTGAAACAGTTATAGTAGAGGATTATTAAAGACATAGTAAATCAATTTTAAGATACCCTGGAAATCAGTTTCAAGGCCTTTGAGCAGGGAACATCCATTTCGATTTGGTCAGGAAATACCTGCCTAATTTAATCTGCCGTATTTCTAACAGGTACATCCTCAGAGTGTTTAATTGCCTCACTGAGGGTATTTTACATGGAGTGGAAGGAAGACTCTCACTAAAATTGTAGAAGCCTGAAAGTTTAGTGAGCAAAGTATGGTGCAATAATTCATAGGTAGTTTTCTACGCTTTACTTAATCAGATGCACTGGGAATCTATTTAATTGCACATCGTCCCAGGGAACCGATTTGGACTAAAGTAGCAAACAGCATTGAATGCTGAGTAATGAGGATACTTCTGACAAACATTTCTGTTTAAATGGATATCATTCAGCAAGGTCCAACATCTGAGGTCATTTTGAAGTGCATGACAAATGAGCACTATATTCTACACTTTCGGTATTCTCATAGAGATGTAGGCAAATAAAAAAGTAAAAAGAAGTAATTAAGATGGAATAAAATAATTTTATCTGTCCGTGTTTATACATTACCATACCTTATTTTGAGTAATTCACAGTTTTAAACTGCATCCAAGTCTGTGAGAGACCATTGAAACATTATTTACTGCTGGATGCCAGCTATATCTGTCAGCACTCCAAAAATGTACAGTTGACAATGAGTCATAAATAAGAGATTAATTAGTGCGGTAGTTGGAAGTTATCTTGCTGATTCAGATATTTAGTATCCACTTCACTAAGTTAATTTGCATATGGTCTGCCCTCTTATCATCTACTGAAAGATTTGATTAGAAAAAAGAGTCTAAGAACATTGATGGCTGAAGGGAAGAGAGGGACACATGGGAAGGACACATGATAGTGTTTGGCTGAAGCCTCTGAACAGAAAAAAGCAGCCCATAAGTGCTGGCATGAAAAAGGCTGAGAGAGTCAGCAAAGTCGACAGAATTGGCGCCTTTGGAAACAGAACAATAGACATTATATTTAGAAGCTCAAAGGCCAACCATGAAAATACCTAATTGGTTTACACTCTTGATTGAAGCCCTGTTCCCTTATTCTGCATTTTATTGTTTTTATTCAAGTCACTGGGAACTTTGCCAGTGCTCCCAGTGGGAGAATTACGTTTACCGGAAAAGTATTTTCACACATTAAAAGAATTTATAGCAGTATTAAAAAATTGCATGCATATTACAGATGAAACAAGCATCACATATCAAAGATGACATACATGTAACAGACTGCAGAGCTACAGGAAAAATTAATTCATGACAAGTCTTATCTAGTTCTCCTAGCTCTGTCCCCTAGTTGTCCCTTTGACTTTAATATCCTAAAGAGATGTTCATTCCTGAGAAACTTACTGTGTCCTAGTGAATGCCTGTGCAGCTTCTGAAGTTTAGACATCTTTTTCAAGGCAAATGTGAAATTTCTGAAGAAGTAGCTAATTGTTTCTCTTTACTAATAGGAAATCAGCAAATTCCCTTACCCAAATAGGCTTAAGTGACTAGTACTACTCAATATATTCATCAGCGACTGGGATGAAGGGATAGAGTACACTGTCAGCAAGTTTGCTGATGACACAAAACTGGGAAGAGTGGTTGACACACCAGAAGGCTGTGCTGCCATTCAGACAGACCCAGACAGGCTGGAGATTTGGATGGGGAGAAATTTTATGAAGCACAACAAGGGCAAGTGTAGAGTTTTGCATTTGGGAAAGAACAACCCCAAGAACCAGTATAGGTTGGGGACTGACCTGCTGGAGAGCAGCGTAGGGAAAAGGGACCTGGGGGTTCTGGTGGACAGCAGGATGACCATGGGCCAGCAATGTGCCCTCGTGGCCAAGAAGGCCAATGGCATCCTGGGCTGTATTAGAAGGGGGATGGCTAGTAGGTTGTGAGAGGTTCTCGGGCCCCTCTACTCTGCCCTGGTGAGGCCACATCTGGAATATTGTGTCCAGCTCTGGACCCCTCAGCTCAAGAGAGACAGGGAACTGCTTGAGAGAGTCCAGCGCAGAGCCACAGAGATGATGAAGGGAGTGGAACATCTCCCTTGTGAGGAAAGACTGAAGGAGCTGGGTCTCTTTAGCTTGGAGGAGAGGAGGCTGAGGGGTGACCTCATCAATGTTCATAAATATGTCAAGGGGGAGTGTCAGGAGAATAGAGCCAGGCTCTTCTCAGTGATGTCCAATGACAGGACAAGGGGCAATGGGTACAAGCTGGGACATAGGAGGTTCCATAAAAACATTGAGAAAAACTTTTTCACTATGAGGGTGACAGAGCACTGGCACAGGCTGCCCAGGGAGGTTGTGGAGTCTCCTTCTCCGGGGACTTTCAAAACTCAACTGGACGTGTTTCTGTGTGGCTCCCCTAAGGGATCCTGCTCTGGCAGGGGAGTTGGACTAGATGATCTTTAGAGGTCCTTTCCAAGCCCTCACATTCTGTGATTCTGTGGTTCTGTGATTCTGTGATTCTGTGATTCTGTGATTCTGTGATTCTGTGACCAGATCAGATTTAGGTATCTGTACTTGGTTAGATGAATCTCATCCCATGACTCTGAATTCCTGGCAAAACTACTGATATTTATGTTGATGGGACTGTGAATTGAGCAAAATAGTGAATTAATCCTTCTATAAGATTCAGAGATGTTAAAAGAGGGGTCTGCACAGTCGGGAAAGACTTGGGCTAGTTTCAGTTCTGAAGGGGAGTCTCATAAACAACTGGAAGCCTGGAAAATGAGGCCCTCAAAATAGCTTAGAGAAATGGAGTTTGGCTTAGTCTAGCAAGAAGAGAAATGAGGGAAAATACAAAATCATATCCTGTTTATTTCTTAGATCCGTGAAGAGATAAACAAACTTGTCTTCCTATCCACTGGGAATGGGGCAAGAAATAAAAAATTAAAACTTCAGTGAGGGAAATTTCGGTTAGATATTAGAGAAATCTCTGAGAGAAAGGATGCTCAAGTGAGTAACTATTTGCTGAGGGAGATTACAGAACTTTTTTTAGTCATTTTTTTAAAAAAAATCTTTGGAGGAGGATCTGTTAGACAAATTTTGAAGCTAGGACATTAAGATCTTCAAGGTTTTCTTTCACTCCCCTACTTTTCTGTCATTTTTTCTTTCACTCACCCATCTCTTCCTTTTTTCCTAAGTGTGTTGCATTGGGGAGGAGAGACTCTGAGCCTCCAACACTAATATCGGTTTTATTTCTATGTCAGCATCCCAAACAAGTAAATTCTTTTTATATCATCTGAAGTTTCTTAGGTCACTCTGAATTTCAGACCTTTGTGGCTGGCCTCAGAGAAACAAGTTACCTGTAATGAGAAACAAGCTATGTATTCTACCCTTTGGAAAGAAAATACAACAGGCAGGAGCTAGCTGGAGAAGAGAGGCATACAGCAGCCATTTAAAGAAAAACCGTGTTGGCCTGAAACTCTGCCAAACAGAGAGGAAAGCCTCTGGAGGAAAGGAATTCCTGCAGAAACCCCCTCATACTTTTCCTGCTATCTGCTGGCTTTAGCCTTCAAAAACAGCACATCTGACAACCTTCAAAAGAATGAGGCAGAAATTTATTCCTGCCCATAATTGTTTTATGTATTTCCATTTCTGAACAATTGTTTTGCTCAGTCTGAGTTTTGTTCATTTCACCTGTGGAGTTTTTTCAAAAATGTTGACTACAGTTCTACAGACAGTCGGGCTACTAGCCTGTACTTAAATGCTATATAGCTAAACCCAGCAATACTATATTTTCTAAGAAGGTTATAAATGAGAGGGAAAAAAACAGTGAAAATACTTATTTTACCCTCTCACATGAAAATAAGACACGAATTAGAAAGGTGAGAGAACACAAGGAAAAATAATTTAGCACTTACTGTTCAGGTCATGGCAGAATTTGTATTATTTGATTGATTTTACCATCTGTGGTTACAAATAAACAAAAAGTATTACCCAAAAAACCCCTCTTTTTGACAGTGGGAAAAAGCCCAGTGTAATATTCCCATGTTCTTTCTGAAGATCATTACTTTTTTTTTTCCCCAGGAGAAAGAGTACTTTTAAAAACAAGTTCAGGATTGATAAACTATAGTCCAGAGGTTAAAAAACGTATTTCTTGGAGCCTTGTTTGAAAGGAAATCCCACTGTATTTTGTACTAGGCTGTTTTATAATGGCCATATGTGTTCATTTTTAATTATAGTAGCATGTATCAAGAATGTGTCTCTGGGCTATTTATGAACCTGGAGTTGAATTCATTGTGCAGCTAAGACTCCCCTGGCACATGAGGAATATAATGTCAAGTTGAGAAGGTGACATGCAGGGACAACAGTATAAATATTTGGCCCAAAGTATCCCTTTTATCAGATAATGTTCTAAAGTAGACACAGCAAACTTCAACATTAAATGCAGTTTGAGCTGCAACAATCCTACCACTGAAATACAGGAACAGGTGCATTTATATGCTCAAATCCTTCGATGATTCTGCTCCTCAAGACTTGAAATTTGCTCCTGTTGCTTTTCCATCCCACAGCAATGCCTGTGTTAATATCTGTTTTTTCTAGAAACTTCTCCAAACTCTTTCTATTATGTCCCTTTCTGTATCCAAACGTCACCTGCAAAATCTTTTGTCCCACTGTCATCAACTAGAAATAGTAATGGTCTGTACCTCAAATGAGATGTGATTCCAAATGAAGAACAGCTGCCAAGGTTCTACTTGTTTCACAATGGAAGTAGTGGTAGTGGGCAAACATGAAGGCTTAGAGGAGTTTGCAGACTTACTGCGATCTCCTTTGGCTTCAGAAACACTGTGAGGAAGGATGTATTTATTTTTCTGGGTGGGATCTCTCGATACTGTAACCCACTGAAGTGGCCAGAATCTCTGATGTGGCAGAGATGCTGGTAGTAGCCCAGTGAATGTTCAAGGAATGATGCCTAAAACATTGAGTGATGGAAATCAGGATAGAGGATATTTCCCTTCCTTTGGTGAGCTCCTCCACCCTGTCCCCTTTGGGTAGAATTGTGCTGCTTTTTCAATTGCTTTCTTTCAGCCTTTCCATCCCGCATTTCTCTCCACAGAGTGACACAGTGTCCTGGGTTTAGCTAAAACCCAGTCCTATTTAGTGATTTTTACTTTTCAGTTTTAGTTTCTTCTAAAAGGCTGCACTTTCTGAAGTTAGCAGCATGTTTTTGTAGACAGTGCCTGCTACAAGCAGTGATAACACCTGATATTTACAGTTACTCCCTGGGACCGGTATGCAGACAGGCTCTTGCTTATACTTATTCCTATAGTGACCAAGGCCACTGCTGGCTCTTGTGTGCCACGCTGGGGGTGCCGGGTAGTAAAGGGGGGTCACAAGGAAGTAAAAGGTTGCACCTCCGGGGAGGGGTAATAGACAAGACAGGTGACCAACGAGAGTATTCCATCCCATATAAGTCATATTTAGTATAAATTGAGTGATCATAAGAGTTTCTGCCCTTCTTTGCCCTCTTCTGCAATGGCCAGTGTCCAGGGAGGACTCTGTCCGATCTCCTGCTTTTGATCCAGATCCTGAGTTCCCGAATCCAGCTCCCTGTATCCAGCTCCCGCCGCCGCTGAGCCTGGGGTTTCCCCAGTGCCTCCTGTCCTGCAGCATCAGTGGTGATTGCTATCGGGGGAGGGAATCGGGTTTGATATCGGGCTATTATCTATAGTTGCATATAGTTCTTTACTTTTATCATTCCACTATTATTTCTATTACTGTTTCATTAAAGCTGTTGTAGTTTTTTTTCTTCTCTAACCCGAAAGTCTCTCTGCTTCATTCCCTTTTCCTTCCCATTTTGGGGGGGGAAGAGGGGGTTAGAGAGCGTCTGTCCGTGTTAGAGGCCAGCCCAGCCCTAACCCACGACACACAGATGCAACAGGAAAATGAAGATGTGTTTAGCTTGTTTCACTAATTTGTGTTGCTCTCCTGGGAGTTGGAAATAGAGAAACCACACCCCACCAAAGTGAGAAGACCTAAGACAGGAGGATCTCATCTATCTCCAACTTTACACTACTTATTGCTAGAAATTCTGTGGCTTTGACCTTGGTAACCCATTTCCTGTGCCTCAGAATGAAAGTGACTCTGGGTGCTCCCAGAGATATGTTTGCAAATGCCTAGGCAAAAAAGTAGAAACATATGGTTGCAGGCATATCCAGAACTAGACAGAATTTGAAGAGGATTTGAGGAGGATCTTGAGGACTTAAACCTTTGAATGTAGCTATTTACAGCTTTGTAGAAAGATAAAATCTGTTCAGCTGAAATGTGGAACATTTTCGGACACAAAAGATCTTCCTCAGGTCTGAGACAGAAGGCTATGAAGCCAAACAAAAGTTTATGAGCTGCCAACTTCCTAACACTGTAACGTAGATGTTATTTACCAAGACAGCTAGTTTGGCTTATATGCCTTTGTTTATGGCTTTAGAGGCAGCTGAACATCCAAATACCTTTAAGATTTTTGGCCTTTCTTCCCAATGTAAAATCACAGTAAAAAGGAAAATCTCAGGTGCTCAATTTTTTTTAAAAAGCAAATTAAATGATTATTCCTTTTTTAATATATAGCTTTAAAATAACATTCTCTTTGTTGCTGACTAATCCTGTAACAATATTGTTTGTCTCTTGTAAGTACATTTTAATTGTGTCTCCAAAATGCTTTCTGGAAGATGAAAAATGTTTGGGGTGTGGGGAATACTGACATTCAAGATAAAGTCATTGCTGCATGGGCTTTTCAGAAATAAACTTTTCCAAGTTGCTAAAAATATATTAAACAAAGACACTCTATTTTCCACAATATTTTTGTTTACTCTTTGCTAAAATCACAATGATATGAAATTATTAGCAAAACAGAGTTTTCACAAATCTATATGTTGGTGTAAAGAAATAAGAATCCAATTAAGAATAACGGGCAAATTGTGTGCCACATCACACTGGTTTGGCCACTACAGTCCATAGGCAAAATCCAACCCCCTGTTCAGAAAATAGAAAATGTAAGTATGAACATCATTCATAGAGACAGGAAATTCTTTTGGCTTTCCCATTGACATGGCTTCATGAAAAAAAAGACATTAAAAATATTTATTTTCTTCAAAATTTTTCTAAGAGATCTAGTACTTAGTTGTGCCAATAAATACTCTTCTTCAAGAGTTTGGAACAGAAAATAAAGTTTATTGCCCCCATGTACAGTTTCTTTTAGGAATACCATCAACTGTGGTCAAAAGTTTTGCCAGGGGTGGTTCATCTAAAGGGATGTCAATCATTGAAGGAGGTTGCTGGGGAAAGTGGTTGAGTCATCATCCCTGAAGGTATTTTAAAGAACATGTCGATGAGATCCTTAGAGAAATGCTTTAGTGGTGGACCTGGCATTGCTGTGTTAATGAATAGACTGAAGGATCTTAAAAGTCTTTTCTTACCTAAACAATTCTATGATTCTGTGATTCTGTGATTTGCTGGACCTGATGATCTCAGAGGTCTTTTCCAGCCTCAATAATTCTGTGATTCTGTGATCTGCTGAGACAAGCCATTAAATGAGCTGAGGAGAGAAGATATTAACCTAACATCAAGGCCAGATTTGAAAGGCTGTGATTTAAAACAAAAAATAATATTTGACCCATACAGATCTTTCTCAAAGTATTTACTTTGTGATATGATCAATTATTTGAAATAAGGAAAGCAGAGCTTAGAACTCCCGCTTGCTAAGTTACTCATAAAAACCCCTGTAGCTACATGTTGGGTTTCACTGTCCAGCTGCAGATTCTTCTGTCCTAACTCGGAAGGATGAATGAACTTCCATTTTGGCAAAAGGAAATAACTTTTGGCTAAGCCAAAGTGCTGAGAATGCCAGGCTAAAAGGAGATTATGTGAGTGAAAACTACATGATTGCAGAAGCAGAGTTACCTGTTTAGCTATATTATGCACTAATGGAAATTATGATCAGTGAAAATTAGACTTGAGAAAAAGAAACATAGAAAAGCTGTTAAATCAAAGGGAACAAAGGAATGAAAAGCCAATAAAAATTATTTTTTCTAAAATGAGTTCGAATAGCCAGCCCACCTTTAGTGGCTTTCAGATGTTATTTTACTGAGAGAGGTGATATCTCGTTCCATCTTTCTATCTTCACAAAATAAATGAATTATACATTTCACAAATAAAGGAATATCTGAAATGTTGCCAATAACCTTTCAAGCAGCATCTCACAGCAAAGATAGGAAATATCACTGACATAAAGAATATAGAATAAGAAAAATAATACTTAAGAATTATTTCTGTGACAGAAGTGTCTTGACACAGACTAGAAAAATTCTCGACACAGACTAGAGCCTTATTTCAGAGACCACTGGACAGAAACATGACGAAGAGAAAAGAGTAATATTGCCAAGTGCAAAACAGACGTGTTAAAAACAGAGCAGAGATCAGAGAAGCTACCACCATGGAATTAAAAAAATAAAATGGAAATCTGATTTCGGAGGAGTGAGGCATTCCTAGAGTATTGATACCATTTGGTATCCCTATGTGGCATTCCTCTCAGAAAACAAAGGGAACTTCAATTGCCTTGTTTTTTTTCTTTTTCTCCCACGCAAGCAATGCTTAACATATTCTTTTTATCTTTTTTCTTCTTTACTTTTTTTTGGGGTTGTTTGGTTGTTTGTTTTCTTACAAATGCTTATGAGCTAATTACCAATAGGGAAGCAAAATGTCAATGTTTACATTAAGATGAGAAGAGGTAAGACTCTGAGAGATCCATTCATTCATCTCTAGGCTGGTAGAAGCTGACCACGATGACAACGATGATATCCCGTCAAACGTGCTCTTTTGTTCAAAATGAGCACCATACTGTATTGATTCCCAGTGAAATTGCTCTGAGATGAATCAAAATACCAGCTGCCCCATTTATTGAGCTGTGAAATATTTCTATTCGTTGTGCAGCTGTGTGAACCTGAACTAATCTAAAGGGCAGATCATCTACAAGAGAGCTCGAAATAGTTTTATTGCAGGCACTTTGCCTAAGTATTAAATATTCCCTGCTCACGCGGGATTCTGAGCAAGGGCTTATGCTGAGAGAAAAACAATATTACTTACTGAATAGAGCACAGATTGCTGCCTGTTTGGCATATATGCATGGAAATTACAGAAAATTACTCAACACATCCAATATTGAAATGGATGAAATCTCATGACCAAATGCTATGTCATGGTGCTCACCACCTTGCATGAAGACCTTAGCGTTATGCAAAACTTGAGGACTGGCTGACAATTCAGGTCTTCCTGATAAAACCGTGTGTTTCTCCCGTGAGTGTTATCTCTGCAACACATCAGAAGGGAACAGAATAGCCTGCTATTTTGTTTTTTGACAGATGGTAAATGATAAAGCAGCATTCAAATCAGCCAACCAGCTTAAAGTTTTCATTCTAGTGCCAGCACATATGTATGTTGCTGGGGGAATTATGCTCTAATTAACCTAAAGCATGTAGTATTGCTCTTTTACACATAATGGGAGGATTAAGATTTTATAGTCATTATAAAAACACCACTGGCAACAATAATTTTAAAAAATATGTAGGAATATTCTAAGAGAGGAACTGAAGTCTCTCTTCTTGGTAACATTTTTTCCTGCCATATTTTGTATTTTTTAACAAAACCACTTTTATCTCAGCTAATTCTGAAACCACCTTTCATAGAATCATAGAATCATTCAGATTGAAAAAGACCCTTGGGACAATTGAGTCCAACCATTAACCCTATTCTGCAAAGCTCCCCCCTAAACCATATCCCCCAGCACCACATCTAAACGACCTTTAAACACATCCAGGGATGGTGACTCAGCCACCTCCCTGGGCAGCTCATTCCAATGTCTGATCACTTTTTCTGTGAAAATTTTTTTCCTAATGTCCAGTCTAAACCTACCCTGTTGCAATTTGATGCCATTCCCTCTTGTTCTGTCCCTAATTACCTGTGAGAAGAGACCAGCACCAACTCTACAATGTCCTTTCAGGTAGTTGTAGAGAGTGATGAGGTCTCCCCTCAGTCCCCTCTTCTTCAAACTGAACAGGCCCAGCTCCTTTAATGGTTCTTCATCAGATTTATTTTCCAGGCCCTTCACCAGCTTAATTGCCCTTCTCTCCACTTGCTCCAGCACCTCGATATCTCTCTGGTATTGAGGTGCCCACAAACTGGACACAATACTCAAGGTGAGACCTCACAAGTGGTGAGTACAGAGGGACAATCACCCCTCTCCTCCTGCTGGTCACACCATTTCTAATACAGGCCAAGATGCCACTGGCCTTCTTGGCCACCTGGGCACACTGCTGGCTCATATTTCTGTGGTGAACAGTTAAACTCTTCTCAGTTACAAACCTTGGGTCATATAGCTCCAAAGGAAGAAAAAGACATTGGGAAATAAATGAATTTAGTTATATCTTTAAAGAGCAGGCCTATGCCATGTATTATGGAAAAAGGAGTGATTTCAGAAAAGCTGAAAATACTTGTAGGTTAGCCTTACTAACACCACTTTAGGAGTTTTCATTCCCTTAAAAAAGAATCTGTCAGTTTTTCTCTTTATTTTTCTCTTTATTCATGAAGTAGTTGTTTCAAAGATGATATTCAATCACATCGAGATTTTTAGGGACTATTTTGATAATTCATGTGTAGAACACTCTTGACTGGGGCATTTAAAGAGAAAGATGGAAAAGAGGGGATGTGTACACTCCTTGCCAGTTGTTCAGCACAGCCTGAGGTTAAAGCACTTCTGCAACTATCTGCAGCTCCAACCACCAGTCATTTCACACTTGATAAGGCCATTCTGAAATACAAAGTAACTGGCGCTCTGTTGATAGAACAGAATGGAATGAGGTATTTTACAGACAAATGGTACAGAAAGAGGAAATGGGCTTGGGGAAGGAAGACTGGAGTTGTGCCTGGGATAGGAAGGAGAGGAGTGGATGAATGCAGGATAGGAGTAACAGGGAATGGGACAAGGCAATAATCAAGGGAAATGGCCTGAGAAGAAAGTAAGGAATGCTGCTACCGGGGAGGAACGAACTGGGGTGAGATGACTCAGAAAATAAGACATTTGGTACTGGAGGGCTGTGCTGACAAACTGGTCTGGTCCGGTCTTAATAGAACAAGAATGACAGAGCCCATGACAGATGCCCCTGCTACTGGGGAGGAAGAGAAGTTGGGGGACTTGAACAGGATTTTAGTCCAGAGAACAAAGAAGGTAAAAGGGAAGGTGGGATGAAATAGAACCCAGAGTTACTCGTAAGAGGGTCTCTAGCACAGAGAGAACAGCTAATAGGAACTAAACATTCGCCCTGTCAGGAGAGAAATCCAGGGGGACAGAAGGATGGCAGGTAGGACTCAGTGACCAAAAAAAGAGGCATGCTATTTGTTCACAATAAGTTTAAATAACAGTGGCGCTTTTGTGGATTGCACCTCTAAAAGAAGGATCAGTGTGATCCATAAGTTTGCAAAAAATAGACGAGCAGTAAAAACAAGACATGGACATATATATATAGAGAGCTAGATAGATATAGATACATACACATATGCACACGTATAAGTGCTGGCATACTTCTGGGGAAAAAAAATCACACCAAAGCTAAAAGCATATATATGAAAACATTTTTTGGGTAATAACCACGTGAAATTTGAGGAAGTATTCAGGTACTGATTACAGAAGGAATTCTCATTACTGGTAGAAGTATGTTGACTAGAATTTATTTCCATCTCTGAAAATAATTAAATCCAAACACTTCTCAAGGCAAAGCTAAGTTTTCCATGCTATGTATTAAATAGGTCTGGGGCAATTCTCTGCCATTAAGTGCAACAATATGGATCAACTCATATTCAGAATATCAAATACATTCACATTCTGGACTGAATCAGATTCAAGATTAATTGAAAATGATGCAATAGTCCATATATGTCAATTTATGCCAAGGAATTGTTTAGGAGAACACTGATTGGTTCAGTTCTAAAACATTTAATACTATATATAT